>NW_016867658.1:5772-7552 GCF_001698545.2 Rhinopithecus bieti | reverse complement strand
TTTTATTATTTTTTAAAATTTATTTTGAGATGGAGCCTCATCTTGCTCTGTCATCCAGGCTGGAGTGCAATGGCACAATCTTGGCTTACTGTAACCTCCATCTCCTGGGTTCAAGCAATTCTCCTGCCTCAGCCTCGAAAGTAGCTGGGATTGCAAGAGTCTGCTACCATACCAGGCTAACTTATATATATATATATATTTAGTAGATATAGGGTTGCACCATGTTGGCCAGGCTGGTCTTGAACTCCTGACCTCAGGTGATCCACCCACCTTGGCCTCCCAAAGTCCTGGGATTATAGCCATGAGCCACCATGCCCAGCTAGAGAACCATTATTAAAGCCACAATTGACTAGAAATTTTGCTTACTCCTGTGGGATACAACTATTTGACATAAAAATTATAACTATTAATATCATACACTAAATCACATCAGATTTACAGTTTTCCATAATTTGGGGACACTCAACAATAACATATTTATACAAACATAACCTAAAGAAAGCCAACACCATTTCATATTTGACAATACATCCTGTATGATTTTAACACCAAATAAGCTGAATATGTCATTTGGGGACTTCAGGTAACCTAATATTTAAAAGATTAACTAGGTCAGAAAAAGACAAAATTTGTAATTTAATATTGAAAAGTTTGTCAAATATCAAAAGTTTAAAACACTTGATAATATGAAATCAAATTCCAGGTCACCATATGTCATTCATTTAGCCAAAATGAGGCCGGGTGTGGTGGCTCATGCATGTAATCTCAGCACTTTGGAAGGTCTAATTGGTTGGACTGCTTGAGGCCAGGAATTTAAGACCAGCCTGGCCAACACAGGGAAACTCCATCTCTACTAGAAATAAAAAGATGGATCACTCGGGGCCAGGAGTTTGAGACCAGTCTGGCCAACATGGTGAAACCCTGTTCCCTCCCTCCCCCTCTTTCTTCCTTCCTTCCTTTTCTTTTTTCTTTCTTTTTCTTTCTTTCTTTTTTTTCTTTGAGATGGAGTCTTGCTTTGTCACCCAGGCTGGAGTCCAGTGGCTCCATCTTTGCTCACTGCAACCTCTGCCTCCCAGGTTCAAGCGATTCTCCTGCCTCAGCCTCCCGAGTAGCTGAGATTACAGATGCATGCCACCACGCCCAGCTAATTTTTGTATTTTTAGTAGAAACAGGGTTTCTCCATGTTGGTCAGGCTGGTCTCGAACTCTCACCTCATGATTCGCCCACCTTGGCCTCCTAACGTGCTAGAATTACAGGCGTGGGTCACCCGCCCGGCCTGAAACCCTGTTTCAACTAAAAATAGAAAAATTAGCTGTGTGTGGTGGCACATGCCTGTAATCCTAGCTACTCAGGAGGCTGAGGCAGGAGAAGTGCTTTAACCCAGGAGGTGAACATTGCAGGGAGCGGGGATCAGACCACTGAACTTCAGCCTGGGCGATGGAACTAGACTCTGTCTCAAAAACAAACGAACAATGACAAAGAAACAAACAAACGGCCGGGCGCGGTGGCTCAAGCCTGTAATCCCAGCACTTTGGGAGGCCGAGACGGGCGGATCACGAGGTCAGGAGATCGAGACCATCCTGGCTAATATGGTGAAACCCCGTCTCTACTAAAAAATACAAAAAACTAGCCGGGCGACGAGGCGGGCGCCTGTAGTCCCAGCTACTCGGGAGGCTGAGACAGGAGAATGGCGTGAACCCGGGAGGCGGAGCTTGCAGTGAGCTGAGAGCCGGCCACTGCACTCCAGCCTGGGCGGCAGAGCAAGACTCCGTCTCAAAAA
>NW_016867658.1:0-2454 GCF_001698545.2 Rhinopithecus bieti | reverse complement strand
AAAAAAAAAAAAAAAAAACGGGACAGCACCAAAAACGAAAACAAAATGCTTTCCATCTGCTGAACCAACAGAAAGATTTTTTGTTTGTTTGTTTTTCTGAGACGGAGTCTTGCTCTGCCACCCAGGCTGGAGTGCAGTGGCCGGATCTCAGCTCACTGCAAGCTCCGCCTCCCGGGTTTACGCCATTCTCCTGCCTCAGCCTCCCGAGTAGCTGGGACTACAGGCGCCCGACACCTCGCCCGGCTAGTTTTTTGTATTTTTTAGTAGAGACGGGGTTTCACGGTGTTGGCCAGGATGGTCTCAATCTCCTGACCTCATGATCCACCCGTCTCGGCCCCCAAAGTGCTGGGA
Organism: Rhinopithecus bieti; assembly: GCF_001698545.2. Classification (NCBI taxonomy): domain Eukaryota; kingdom Metazoa; phylum Chordata; class Mammalia; order Primates; family Cercopithecidae; genus Rhinopithecus; species Rhinopithecus bieti. Next base: position 2,103 of record NW_016867658.1, on the reverse strand, counting down.
TTACAGGCTTGAGCCACCGCGCCCGGCCGGACATTCTACTTTTCTTACACCTTGCATGTGAAACTGCTCTTATTTCCCAAAGATTACTTATGTCACATGAACTAAAAGGCATTACGTTTGTTCCTTTTCTGAAAAAAAGTTAGACTTAAGCATTTATTATTTTTAAGTCAATTAATGAGAAGTCTTTCATATATAAATATCACACATCGCCAGGTGCAATGACTCATGCCTGTAATCTCAGCACTTTGGGAGACCAAGATGGGCAGATCACTTGAGGTCAGGAGTTCGAGACCAGCCTGGCCAACGTGGTGAAACCCTGTCTTTACTAAAAATGGCAAAATTAGCCAGGTGTGGTGGCAAATTCCTGTAATTCCAGCTACTCGGGAGACTAAGGCAGGAGAATAGCTTGAACCCGGGAGGCGGAGGTTGTGGTGAGCCAAGATTGCCCCATTGCACTCCAGCCTGGGCAACAACAGGGAAACTCTGTCTCAAAACAAACAAAAAAACAAAGGACAGTTGCCCTGAAGAACAGAAAAGATAAGAAAGAAAGAGGATAGAAGGAAAGAAAAGCATTGCCTGAGGCAGGTTGGGGAAGGGAGGAGCTCAGAGATGCCAGTGAAAGACCCACCCATTGCAGTAACACTGAGAAATTCAGGCGGCGACTTCTCTGTCATGAGGGGATCTTTTCCAACAATTTCATTACCTCTGAAGTACCTTTTGAGGAGAATAGAAGCTCCCCATGTCTCATGATCCTGTATATGCCTAATCATGTCACACACAACTGTCAGCAAAGAACACAGGGAAAATTAATCTACAGAGTGCAGTGGAGCGATCTTGGCTCACTGCAACCTCCACCTCCCGGGTTCAAGACATTCTCCTGCCTCAGCCTCCTGAGTAGCTGGGATTACAGGCATGAGCCACCGCGCCTGGCCTGCCTCATCTATTTTTAACCAAGAGTGATATTACTGAGGGGCCTCTAACCCCTAAGTTTTTTTTTGTTTTTTTTTTTGTTTTTTTTTTTAGCCAGAGTTTCCCTTCTGTTGTCCAGGCTGGAGTGCAATGGCACGATCTTGGCTCACCACAACCTCCGCCTCCCTCTTTCAAGTGATTCTCCCACCTCAGCTTCCCGAGTAGCTAGGACTACAGGCATGTGTCACCATGCCCAGCTAGTTTTTGTATTTTTAGTAGAGACGGGTTTTCTCCATGTTGGTCAGGCTGGTCTCAAACTCGTGTGACCTCAGGTGATCCACCTGCCTTGGCCTCCCAAAGTGCTGGGAATACAGATGTGAGTCACTGCGCCTGGCCAACCCCATAAATCTTAGAAAGGTCTCGAACCTTCCTAACTGGGGTCTCAAGCTTTTTATTAAGAGAGGTCTTCAATCCAGTATGTCAGGAGAGACTCTAACTCTTCTATGTTGGGCCTCCAACCCAATCCCATTTTTTACCCTGGTAAAATGTACCCCACTAGTTACCCAAATTTGGCTAATTGGTGCTGCAGTTTATTTCCTTTGGTTCAGTTTTCTCCTCAGTATAGTCCTTTTATAGTTTGTCAGAAAGCTGTTACTGAAAAGTGTCATGCGCATCCCTGTGAACAGACCACCAAACAGGCTTTGTGTGAGCAATAAAGCTTTGTAATCAACTGGGTGCAGTCATGCTGAGTCTGAAAAGAGAGTCAGGGAAGGGGGATAAGGGTGGGGCCGTTTTATAGGATTTGGGTAGGTAAAGGAAAATTACAGTCAAAGGGGGGTTGTTCTCTGGCGGACAGGAGTGGGGGGGAGGTCATAAGGTGCTCAGCGGGGAGCTTTTGAACCAGGATGAGCCAGGAAAAGGGCTTTCACAAGGTAATGTCATCACTTAAGTCAAGTACCGGCCATTTTCACTTCTTTTGTAGTGGAATGCCATCAGTTAAGGTGGGACAGGGCATTTTCACTTCTTTTGTGATTCTTCAGTTACTTCAGGTCAGCTGGGCATATACATGCAAGTCACAGGGGATGCGATGGCTTGGCTTGGGCTCAGAGGTCTGACAAAAAGGGCTTTTGATCCAACCCCAAGAAGTCAGGGTGAGTCCATGCAATAAAATAAAAGCAAGTTTATTCGAGAAGT
>NW_016867657.1:0-1665 GCF_001698545.2 Rhinopithecus bieti | reverse complement strand
TCTTATGAGCTACTATAAGGAAGAGGCTGAGAATATGTCTTTTAAAAAGAGCAGGCTGTGGAAGATCTAGCTGGTAATGCTGTTAGTATTCTGCTGCTAGAAATCAGATTGCATTTGATGTGCCTCTTCTCATCTCCAGGGCTTTTATCTTCCACTTCATGGATAATATCTTGGCTCTGTGTTTGGATTCAGATGCTTATCTTTTCCCAGAAACTTGGCCCTCTGGGGACTGTCATCCTGCCTTCCTCCCCTGATGGCTGATGGCTGCAGCTTGGTGCTTAGACGAGCAGCCACTGAACTGGGCTGAGCCGTTGCTGGGCAGCTTTGGCGTACGCATGCAATCAAGGCAAAGAGAATAGCTACGACTCAAAGTCTTTTCTATGCATATGTACTTTCTCGCTAATAACGATCATAATCTTTTAATCTCTTGGATAATATATCCCAGATGTTTCATAAATTCTCACATTTATGAAACAGCTGTAACAGGTTAAGTATGTGCATAATAGTTACACCACTTTTAGAAGGGTTAAAGAAGTTGCCTAGGCCAGGTGCAGTGGCTCATGCCTGTAATCCCACTGCTTTGGGAGGCCAAGGCAGGAGGATCACTCTAGGCTGGAAGTTGAAGATTAGCCTGGGCAACATAGTGAGACCCTCATTTCTACAAAAATAAAATAAAATAAATTAGCCAGCTGTTGTGGCACATGCCTGTTGACCTAGAACTCAGGAGGCGAGGCGGAAGCATGGCTTGAGGCTAGGAATTCAAGGCCAGCCTGGGCAATATAAAATGTTCAGTGCCAGCCTGGGCAATGTAAAATCTCACATTCTTGGTTGTTAATTAACCAGAGGGTACCATGAGTATTGCAAGCCAAGTATCAGTGCTCTGGACTTGAAATAACCAATAGTTTTCTCCATAGGGCTGAGGGTTTGCTGATTGCTGCTGGATATTCATCAGCAAATCCCTGACATCCTGGTGTCAGCACCTTGGGTAGCAGATGTTAACCTCTGGAACATTAATAAGAAGTGGTAGGTCGAGGCCATACTGATTAGAAATTGGGGTATGATGAGAAGTCAGTCATTAAGAAGAATCATCCCTACAGTTTATAAGGATATATTTTATACATGTCTATTATTTTACCACCTTGTAAAAGGTCATTTTTTAAAAAGACCAAGAAGGTCGGGTGTGGTGGCTCACACCTGTAGTCCCAGTATTTTGGGAGGCTGAGGTGGGCGGATTGCCTGAGGTCAGGAGTTTGAGACCAGCCTGGGCAACCTGGTGAAACCCCATCTCTACTACAAATACAAAAATTAGCCAGGCGTGGTGGTGCATACCTGTAGTCCCAGATACTTGGGAGGCTGAGGCAGGAGAATTGCTCGAACTCAAGAGGCGAAAGTCATAGTGAACTGAGATCACACCACTGCACTCCAGCCTGGGAGAGAGAGTGAGACTCCATCTCAAAAAAAAAAAAGTCTGGGTGCGGTGGCTCACACCTGTAATCCCAGAACGTTGGGAGGCCAAGGCGGGCAAATAACGAGGTCAGGAGTTCGAGACCAGCCTGACCAACATAGTGAAACCCCATCTCTACTAAAAATACAAAAAAAATTCGCCAGGCATGGTGACCCATGCCTGTAATCTCAGCTACTTGGGAGGCTGAGGCAGGAGAATCG
>NW_016867656.1:0-788 GCF_001698545.2 Rhinopithecus bieti | reverse complement strand
CCTAAGAGGAGAAACCAAATATCCCCAGATAAAACCTAGAAAGAAGTGATCTGTGAAACAGCTTGGTCATGTGTGGATTCACCTCATAAAGTTAAAACATTTTTTTGATTCAGCAGGATGGAAAGATCTTTTTGTAGAAAATGCAAGGGGACATATTGGAGCCCATTGTTGCCTATGGAAAAAAAAAGCTGAGTATCCCCAGATGAAAACTAGAAAGAAGTTGTCTGGAAACTACTTTGTGATTTGTGGATTCATCTCAAAAAAGTAAAACTTCTTTTGATTCAGCATTTTAAAGACACTCTTTTGTAGTATCTGCGAAGAGACATTTGTGAGTACATTGTGGCCTATGGGGAAAAACTGAATATTTCTATATAAAACCCAAAAAGTAGCTATCTGTAAAACTACTTTGTGATGTGTGGATTCATCTCACTGAGTTAAGCCTTTTGTTTGATTGACGTGGTTAGAAACAATCTTTATAGAATCTGCAAGGGGACATTTGGGAGCCCTTTGGGGTCTATGGGAAAAAAATCGAATATCCCCAAATAAAAACTAGAAAGAAGGTCTCTGAAACTGTTTTGTGATGTGTGAATTCATCTGACAGAGTGAAGCCTTTCGTTTGATTCAGCTGCTTGTAAACTCTCTTTTTGTAGAATCTGCGAAGGCACATTTCAGAGCCCACTAGGGCCTAGGGAAAAAACTGAAAATCCCCAGAAAAAAAACTAGAAAGAAGCTATCTGTGAAACTGCTTTGTGATGTATGGATTCATCCTACAGAGCTAAACCTCTCTT
>NW_016867655.1:0-274 GCF_001698545.2 Rhinopithecus bieti | reverse complement strand
TTCTTTCTTTCTTTCTTTCTCTTTTCTTTCTTTTTTTCTTTCTTTCTTTCCTTCCTTCCTTCCTTTCTCTCTCTTCCTTCCTTCCTTCCTTCCTTCCTTCCTTCCTTCCTTTCTTTCTTTCTTTCTTTCTTTCTTTCTTTCTTTCTTTCTTTCTTTCTTTCTTCCTCCCTCCCTCTCTCCCTCTCTCTCTCTCTCTTTCTCTCTTTCTCTCTTTCTTTCTTTCTCTTTCTTTCTTTCTTTCTTTCTTTCTTTCTTTCTTTCTTTCTTTCTTTCT
>NW_016867654.1:4700-8051 GCF_001698545.2 Rhinopithecus bieti | reverse complement strand
CGCCTCCCAAAGTGCTGGGATTACAGGCTTGAGCCACCGCGCCCGGCGAGAATCTCTTGAACCCGGGAGGCAGAGGTTGCAGTGAGCTGAGATTGTGCACCCCAGTGAGACTCCATTTCAAAAACAAACAAAAAAAAGAACTATTATGAACAATTTTATGCCCTCAAGTTTGACATTTTAGATAAAATCAATAATTTCCTTGAAAGATACAAACTACTAAAGCTCACTGAATAAGCTGATCATCTGAATATCCCATATATATTAAGAAAATTAGGCCAGGTGTGATGGTTCATACCTGTAATCCCAGCATTTTGGGAGGCCAAGGTGGGAGAATTCCTTAAACCTAGGAATTCAAGATCAGACTGGGCAACATAATGAGACCCTGTTTCTACGAAAACTGAATTTTAAGTGTTAGCAGGCATGCTGGCACAAGACCATGGTCCTAGCTACTTAGTAGGTTGAGGTGGGAAAATCACTTGAACCTGAGGGGTCAAGACTGCAGTGAGCCGAGATCACATCACTGCACTCCAGCCTAGGCAACAGAGAAAGACTCTGTCTCAAAAAAAAAAATTACATTTATGGTTAGGCCAAGCATGGCAGCTCACACCTGTAATCCTAGCATTTTGGGAGGCCTAGACAGGTGGATTGCTTGAGCCCAGGAATTCAAGACCAGCCTGGGTAACATGGCAAAACTCCAGCTCTACAAAAAATACAAACGTTTGCCATTCATAGTGCTGCATCCCTTTAGTCCCAGCTACTTGGGAGGCTGAGGTGGGAGGATCACTGAAGCCCAGAAGGTTGAGGCTGAAGCAAGCGGTGATCATGTCACTACACTCCAGCCAGGGTGACAGAGTGAGACCCTGTCTCAAAAAAATTATAGTTAAAAATCTTCCAAAAACGGACTCCAGACCCAGAAGGCCTTACTTGCTAATTTTACCAAATATTTAAGAAGATATAAGCCAGGCACGGTGGCTCAAGCCTGTAATCCCAGCACTTTGGGAGGCCAAGACGGGCGGATCACGAGGTCAGGAGATTGAGACCATCCTGGCTAACACGGTGAAACCCCATCTCTACTAAAAAATACAAAAAACTAGCCGGGCGAGGTGGCGGCGCCTGTAGTCCCAACTACTCGGGAGGCTGAGGCAGGAGAATGGCGTGAACCCGGGAGGCGGAGCTTGCAGTGAGCTGAGATCCGGCCACAGCACTCCAGCCTGGGTGACACAGCGAGACTCCGTCTCAAAAAAAAAAAAAAAGAAGATATAATACCAATTCTACATAATCTCTTCCAGAAAATATAGAAACATTTCCAACTCATTTTGTTAGGTCAGCATTAGCCTAATACCAAAAAACACACAAGAAAATACTACAAAAGACACTACAAGAAAACTACAGGCCGGGTGTGGTGGCTTATGCCTATAATCCCAACAATTTGGGAGGCCAAGGCAGGGGGATCACTTGAGGTCAGGAGTTTGAGACCAGCCTAGACAACATGGTGAAACCCAGTCTGTACTAAAAATACAAAATTAGCCAGGTGTGATAGCACATGCCTGTAATCCCAGCTACTGGGGAGGCTGAGGCAGGAGAATTACTTGAACTCAGGAGGTGGAGCTTGCAGTGAGCCGAGATCACGCCATAACACTCCAGCCAGGTGACAGAGCGAGACTCTGTCTCAAAAATAAATAAATAAATACAAATACAAATACAAAAATTGGCCAGGCACGGTGGTTCACGCCTGTAATCCCAGCACTTGGGAGGTCGAGACAGAAACAGGCAGATCATCTGAGGTCAGGAGTTGGAGACCAGCCTGGCCAACATGGTGAAATCCCGTCTCTACTAAAGATACAAAAAAAATTAGCCAGACTTGGTGGCAGGTGCTTGTAATCCCAGCTACCCGAGAGGCTGAGGCAGGAGAATCACTTGAGCCCAGGAGGCGGAGGTTGCAATGAGCCAAGATTATGCCATTGCACTCCAGCCTGGGGAACAAGAGTGAGACTTTGTCTCAAAAAAAAAAAAAAAATTAGCTGGGCGTGGTAGCACGAGCCTGTAGTCCCAGCTACTCAGGAGGCTGAGGCAGGAGAATCCCTTGAACCCAGGAGGTGGAGGTTGTGGTGAGCCAAGATCGAGCCATTGCACTCAGCCTGGGCAACGAGAGAGTTAAACTCCATCTCCAAAACAAAAAAGAAACAAAGAAAATATTAGGAAATGGAATCCAAAAATATATGAAAAGGATAATACATTATGAACAAATTAGGGTTACCCAGGGAACACAAAGCTGGTTCAAAAACTTTTTTTTTTTTTGAGACGGAGTCTTGCTCTGTCGCCCAGGCTGGAGGGCAGTGGCCGGATCTCAGCTCACTGCAAGCTCCGCCTCCCGGGTTCACGCCATTCTCCTGCCTCAGCCTCCCGAGAAACTGGGACTACAGGCGCCCACCACCTCGCCCGGCTAGTTTTTTGTATTTTTTTTTTTTTAGTAGAGACAGGGTTTCACCGTGTTAGCCAGGATGGTCTCAATCTCCTGACCTCGTGATCCGCCCGTCTTGGCCTCCCAAAGTGCTGGGATTACAGGCTTGAGCCACCGCGCCCGGCCAACTTTTTTTTTTTTGAGATGGAGTTTCGCTCTGTTACCCAGGCTGGAGTGCAGTGGCACAATCTTGCTTCACTGCAACCTCCGCCTCCTTGGTTCAAGCAATTCTTCTGCCTCTGCCTCAGCCTCCTGAGTACCTGGGACTACAGGCACGTGCCACTATGCATGGCTAATTTTTTGTATTTTTAGTAGAGACAGAGTTTCACCATGTTGGCCAGGCTGGACTCGAACTCAAATGATCTGCCCACCTCGTCCTCCCAAAGTGCTGGGATTATAGGCGTGAGCCACCACACTTGGCCTCATTCTACTGTTATTGAAGATAAAACTTTTGTTGCTAAGGGCCTGGACAAGGCCTGGTTTCAAAGATAGAGATTTCTCAAGTTCTGTGTGGTTTCAAACATAGAGACAATAAATTAGTCGACACAAGTCACCAACCTTTTCTATTTAGTTGTTATTCTTGCATAGTTCATGGTGGAGTGTGTTTATGTTTTGGGATAGGGGATAGGCCGCCTGGGAGCACATCAGAGCCACAAACCATTAACATTTACAAGTCAAGGGACAGGGCTATGCTGGTTTTAATCATATAACCAGCAGCCGAGGTTATATGATTTAACCTTATAAACTGAATTTGACTTCAACCTTGCAATAACTCTATTTTCCATTTTCCAGCGCCAGGGAAGTTAAGAGATATTATAAGGTCAGCCTGAGTCTGAAGGTTACTCAGGTGATAGAATTTAATTCTGACATTCTTTTTTTTTTTTTTTTTT
>NW_016867654.1:0-1672 GCF_001698545.2 Rhinopithecus bieti | reverse complement strand
CCTTTTTTTCTTTTTTTTTTTTTTGAGACAGAGTTCTACTCTTGTTGCCCAGGCTGCTGGAGTGCAACGGGGCACCATCTCAACTCACTGCAACCTCCACCTCCTGGGTTCAAATGATTCTCCTTCCTCAGCCTCCCAAGTAGCTGAGATTACAGGCGCCTGCCACCACACCTGCCTAAGTTTTGTATTTTTAGTAGAGACAAAGTTTCACCATGTTGGTCAGATTGGTCTCGAACTTCTAGCCTCAGGTGACCCACCTGCCTTGGCCTCCCAAAGTGCTGGGATTACAGGTGTGAGCTACCCAGCCTGGCCCCATCACCTCTTCTTCAACTTCCACGCTGGCAGAGCTTTTCATTCCCTCCATCCCACCCCCTTGTCCAAGTTGTTCAGGCTGGAGGGACAGAGAGACCTCTAGGCAGTGGGCAGGGCTGCAGGCTGCAATCTTGGAGACCAGGGAAGGGATGTTTAAGCCTGAGGCCAAGGAAGGCATATACAAGGTTTCACGAATGCCCTGGAGGACTCTGATTTGCTTTTTAAATTTTTCCTCTAGACAAATGGCCCTAGACAGGCTAAAAGAGAGGAGAAATCCAGAGATTTGAAGCCTTCTTTGAGAATGTTAAAGACTTACCTATTCAGAGTTGCCCACCCTTAGAGCAGAATGTCCCAGATCTCATTCCTATGCATGGGAATCCCTAGGGGCCCTCAGAATTTGGTCTCAAACAGCAACCTGGCTATCAAGTCTGACTGTCTATGGGGGAGTGGTGCAAGAGACACACTTTGAATAGGTCTGTTACTAAGTTGTGGTAAATCTTAGTCTCTGTGTGGCATTTCCCCATCTGTAAGAACAGCACCTGCCTTAGGGGCTGTGGGTAGTGGGTGAGAAAACTGCATTAGGTGCTGTGCGTGTCACCAGGCACAGAGCTTGTGAGTCCTTCCCTCCATCACCGAACACATACCATGTGCCAGGCACTGTCCTGAGCACCAGAGCTACAACTGTGCACAAGACAGACTAAATTCCCACCTCACGGAGGAGGCATTCTGTGAGGGGACCGTGACCATGAACTGACAATGAGCATAGTCAGTATACACTATGCTATGTACTCCAAGGAAAAACAAGGCAGGAGAAAGGCAAGAGGGGCAACCCAGGTTCTTTTTTTTTTTTTTTTTTGAGACAGAGTCTCACTCTGTCACCCAGGCTGGAGTGCAGTGGCACGATCTCAGCTGACTGCAACCTTGGCCTCTCGGGTTCAAGTGATTCTCCTGCCTCAGCCTCCCAAGTAGCTGGCATTATAGGTATGTGCCACCATGTCTGGCTAACTTTGTATTTTTAGTAGAGACAGGGTTTTGCCATGTTGGCCTGGCTGGTCTCGAACTCCTGACCTCAAGTAAGCTGCCTGCCTTGACCTCCCAAAGTGCTGGGATTACAGGTGTGAGCCACCGCACCCAGCCAAGTACTACTTTATATAAGGAATCAGAGAGAGTGTTCTCTCAGGAGGTATTAATTAAACTCTTGAAACCTGGAGAAGGTAAGAGAGCCACCAGGCTGAGTGAGGGTAGCAGGAACAGAGGTCCAGAGGCAGAAAGATAGCTGCACAGAAAGGACATCAGGATACAGCAGAGACTGAGAAAGGGGACTGCGGCCAGATAACATTATAAATAATATTATAAATAA
>NW_016867653.1:0-274 GCF_001698545.2 Rhinopithecus bieti | reverse complement strand
GAACTTAAAGTATAATAGTAATAAAATAAAAAAAAAGAAAAGTATTTGCAAAAATGGTACTATGTGTTTTGACTTAGAATTCATATGAGATCAGAGACAATTTTGCAAAGACAATGAGAATTGTCCCTATGGGTTTTTGTTAAAAAAATTTCTTAGTATTAATTTAACTTTGTTTTCCTAAGTAAAATCAAATCAGTGAGTTGATTTTGGTTACGTGCATACCCCAGCCTTGTTACTGCCTGCTTCTTTGGAGTGGGTCTCAGGTATAAACCAA
>NW_016867652.1:0-788 GCF_001698545.2 Rhinopithecus bieti | reverse complement strand
GGATTACAGGCTTGAGCCACCGCGCCCGGCCTGGTTACTTTATTTATTTATTTATTTATTTATTTTAGTAGAGATGGGGGTCTTGCCATGTTGCCCATGCTGGTCTCAAACTCCTGAGCTCAAGCAATCTGTCCACCTCAGCCTCCCAAAGTGCTGGGATGAGCCACCATGCCCAGCCCTTATTATCTTTTTTTTTTTTTAAATAAAAGAAAATACAACTTTAAAGTGTTAGTTGGCTAATTTGTGTACAGGTGTGCGTGTCAGTGTATGGCGGGAGGGAGAGACCTGTCTTTAGGTGTCATTACCAAAGGCTATGATGATGTCATATAGCCCATTTCAAATGCACAAGGAGAATTACCGGGAAGAAGAAAGAGAAGGGAAGCGGGCAAGGTATCTTTTTTAAGACACTTTTTGCACCTGCAGATTCTTTTTTTTTTTTTTTTTTTTGGAGTCTCGCTGTGGCGCCCAGGCTGGAGTGCAGTGGCGCGATCTTGGCTCACTGCAAGCTCCGCCTCCCGGGTTCCCGCCATTCTCCCGCCTCAGCCTCCGAGTAGCTGGGACTACAGGCGCCCGCCACCGCGCCCGGCTAGTTTTTTGTATTTTAGTAGAGACGGGGTTTCACCGTGTTAGCCAGGAGGGTCTCGATCTCCTGACCTCGTGATCCACCCGCCTCGGCCTCCCAAAGTGCTGGGATTACAGGCTTGAGCCACCGCGCCCGGCGCACCTGCAGATTCTTAAACATCTTTCCCATTAGTCCAAGTAGACACAACAGAAGGTAGTCTAGAATA
>NW_016867651.1:0-1674 GCF_001698545.2 Rhinopithecus bieti | reverse complement strand
CCGGCCACAGCACTCCAGCCTGGGTTGACAGAGCGAGACTCCGTCTCAAAAAAAAAAAAAAAAAAAAAGGAAAAAAAAAAAAAAAAAAAAAAAAAAAAAAAGCCTTAGCTCTAAGGAAAGATTTTGAGTTTCTCATTCCAGTGGACCACATACAAAAAAAATCGCATCTGTGCAAAATCAACCATTTACATTTTATACTAATCAATAAGTAATTCTTGGGCCTTGTGCTTGTTTGTAAACACATGCCTTCTCTCTTTCATTCTAACCTGAAACTTCATCCTTATCTATTCTTGCAATGATTATTAAAAGTAATTTTATTTTAAAACAATATATTTTCTTTTGTTAATTTCTTAGTTTTCTTTTTTTTCTTTTGTATAGACAGAGCCTATGTCGCCCAGGCTGGAGTGCAGTGGCGCGATCTCGGCTCACTGCAACCTCTCCTTCCTGGGTTCAAGCTAGTTTCCTGCCTCAGCCTCCCAAGTAGCCGGGATTACAGGCATGCGCCACGAAGCCCGGCTAATTTTTTTTTTTGTTTTTTTTTTTGTATTTTTAGTAGAGATGGGGTTTAGCCGTGTTGGCCAAGTTTGTCTCAAACTCCTGACCTCAAGTGATCCACCTGCCTCGGCCTCCCAAAATGCTGGGATTACAGGCGTGAGCCACCATGCCCAGACTCTTTTGTTAATTAATTTAATTTTTAAATTTCTTTTTCTTTTTTTCTTTTTTTTTGAGGCGGAGTCTCGCTCTGTCACCCAGGCTAGAGTGCTGGAGTGCAGTGGCGGGATCTCGGCTCACTGCAAGTTCTGCCTTCTGGGTTCACGCCATTCTCCTGCCTCAGCCTCCCGAGCTGCTGGGACTACAGGCGCCCGCCACCATGCCAGGCTAATTTTTTGTATTTTTAGTAGAGATGGGGTTTTACCGTGTTAGCCAGGATGGTCTCCATCTCCTGACTTCGTTATCGGCCCACCTCGGCCTCCCAAAGTGCTGGGATTACAGGCGTGAGCCACCGCACCCGACCTAATTTTTGAATTTCTGTTGATATACTATAGTTGTACTTATTGTGAGGATACATGTGATATTTTAATACATGTATACAATGCACAGGATCAAATCAGAGTAGCTGAGATATCCATCGCCTCTATGTATTTTCTTATATCTTGCTCATTAGAGTGAAATATAAGGAACAAAACACTAAAATGGAGAAGTTACCATGTTTTCATATTTTAAATTCTAAGAGTTTGAAAGGTATATATTTGGGATAATGGACCTTTTGTCTTTTTTTTTTTTTGAGATGGAGTTTTGCTCTGTCGCCCAGGCTGGAGTGCAGTGGCCGGATCTCAGCTCACTGCAAGCTCCGCCTCCCGGGTTTACGCCATTCTCCTGCCTCAGCCTCCCGAGTAGCTGGGACTACAGGCACCCGCCACCTCACCCGGCTAGTTTTTTGTATTTTTTAGTAGAGACGGGGTTTCACCATGTTAGCCAGGATGGTCTTGATCTCCTGACCTCGTGATCCGCCCGTCTCGGCCTCCCAAAGTGCTGGGATTAGAGGCTTGAGCCACTGCGCCCGGCTTTTTGTCTTTTTTTTTGTCTGAAGGAAATTTGTGACCCAATCATTAGTCAAAATTATCTCCAAAAAATGTTAATGAAACTGGGCACCTTTTGGGGACTTTTTTTTTT
>NW_016867650.1:0-789 GCF_001698545.2 Rhinopithecus bieti | reverse complement strand
TCCCAAAGTCCTGGGATTACAGGGTTGAGCCACCGCGCCCGACCAGTCGCTCTGCTCTTAACGGCAGACGTTATCAGGGAAGCTCAAAGGATGGCACCAGGGTCCGTTTCTCAGCATTGTTCCCTTTGGATGTGAGCTCTGTCTCACAGTGTCCGTCAGTGTCCTTCTCTTCATGGTCACAAGGGAGCTGCAGCGACTGACGCCTCATAATTCTCACATTCTTGTCCTGAGTGAAAGCTTTTCCTCCCTAAGGCTTCAGCAAGCAGGACCTAGAATCTCACTGCTCTGATTGGCTACATGCCCTGTTTTAAACCAATCACTGTGGCTGGGTGGGTGGGACACTATTAAGCTTAAGCCAATGAGAACTCTTCCACCAGAGCTGGGCGTGGGTCAGTTCACCCAAGCTACCGACCAAGGCGGAGGGAGAGGTGATTTTTTTAAAAGGAAATGTGTGCACCATTTGAACAGGAATAGTTATGGATGCCTCTGCCACCATCGTTGGTGCTCTCAGCTTTTTTCTTTCTTTCCCTTTAAAAAAATACTTTGGCCGGGTGCTGTGGCTCATGCCTGTAATCCCAGCACTTTGGGACGCCGAGGTGGGTGAATCACCTGAGGTTAGGAGTTCGAGATCAGCCTTGCCAACATGGTGAAACCCCGTCTCTACTAAAAATACAAAATTAGCTGGGCGTGGTGGCGCATGCCTGTAATCCCAGCTACTTGGAAGGCTGAGGCAGGAGAATTGCTTGAACCTGGGAGCTGGAGGTTGCAGTGAGCCGAGATCACGCATCA
>NW_016867649.1:0-767 GCF_001698545.2 Rhinopithecus bieti | reverse complement strand
ATTTTAGACGGTGTCTCACTCTGTCACCCAGGTTGGAGTGCAGTGGCGCAATCTCGGCTCACTGCATCCTCTGCCTCCCGGGTTCAAGCTATTCTTCTGCCTCAGCCTCCCGAGTAGCTGGGACTACAGGCATGCACCACCACCATGCCTGGCTGATTATTGTATTTTTAGTAGAGACAGGGTTTCACCATATTGGCCAGGCTGGTCTCAAACTCCTAACCTCATGATCTGCCCGCCTCAGCCTCCCAAAGTGCTGGGATTATAGGTGTGAGCCACCGTGGCTGGCCTTATTTTTAATTTTTGTAGATACATAGTAGGTGTATATATTTATGGGAAACATGAGATGTTTTCATACAGGCATGCAATGTGAAATAATCACATTATAGAGAATGGGGTATCCATCCCTGCAGCATTTATCCTTTGTGTTACAAACAATGCAATTACACTCTTTTAGATATTTTTAAGTGTACAATTAAGTTATTATTGACTCTAGTCACCCTATCATGCTATCAAATAGTAGCTTTTTTTTTTTTTTTTTATTTTTTTTTTTTTTTTTTTTTTTTTGAGATGGAGTCTCTCTCTGTTGCCCAGGCACCCTAGTCACCAGATCGTGCTGTCAAATAGTAGGTCTTATTTATTATTTCTAACTTTTTTTTTTTTTTGAGATGGAGTCTCTCTCTGTTGCCTAGGCTGGAGTGCAGTGGTGGCTTCTCAGCTCACTGCAACCTCCGCCTCCCAGATTCAAGCAATTCTCTTGCCTCCGCCTC
>NW_016867648.1:5270-7944 GCF_001698545.2 Rhinopithecus bieti | reverse complement strand
TACTCATACAAGAGTTAATGTTTCTGAATATCATCCAAGATCTGCCTATATTCAAATTTCACTAATTATCCCCCCAAATAGTTAATGACAGTTGGTTTGATTGAACCAGGATTTGACAAGGTCAGAAGTAAATCTAGTAAGCTAGAGAACGACGAATGGAAAATTACACCTTAATAAAGCTGTTAAAAAAAAAAATCAAAGGAATCCCCAAACTCTTAGGAATATTCTATTCAGAGTTTAAAGTAGGGGGGAAAACAGTAGCAACTGATTAGAGACAAGACGGCTTTTTTCCTCTCCCCTACCCTTTCCACTTGCATATGCTTTATTCCTATCAGCATGGGTCAGGAAGACCACCCAATGGGAAGGTTGGGGGGAAGGGGTACCAAAGAACAGAGCAGAGGGGCCTGGGAGTGAGAAGGAAGCATTTAAATAATTTTTAAAAGAACCTATGAAGACACTTTGGGAACATAAAATAGTGTTAGGCCACCAGCATCTACTGAAGGGCAGCTCTGTGCCAAATAATTTCACATGTATCTCCTGTAATGCTCAAGGAGAGCCTTCAATAATGTTTTACTAATGTCATCATGCAGATAAGGAAACTGAGGCTGTAAGGAAGTTTAGTGGCCTACTGTGTAGGCAGCATCATGCCCCCCACCCCAAGATGTCTGCATCCTAATCCTTGGAATCTGTGAATTACATGACATGGCAAAGAGGGGATTAAGGTTGCCAATGGAATTAAGGTTGCTAATCAGATGACCAAAGATAATCCTGAGTCACCCAGGACCCAACATTATCACAGGGTACTTAAGTGTATGAGAGAGGTAGAAGAGGTCCAAGTGATGCGATATGAGAAAAACTTAACCCACAGTTCCTGGCTTTGAAGATGGAGGAAAATGGCCACAAGCCAAAAAATGCATGTAGCCTCTAGAAGCTGGAAAGGGCAAGGAAACGGATTCTCCCCTAGGGCTTCTAGAAAGAAACACAGTTCATCTACACCTGGATTTTAGCCCAGTGAGACCTGTGTCAGACTTCTGACCTCCAGGACTATAACAAATTTGCATTGTTTTAAGCCGCTAAATTTGTGGTAGTGTCTTAGAGTGGCCACAGGAAACAGATACAGCAGGGATATAAGAACAGCCCCACAGTAGAACATCCTTGGCTTTGACAACAGTACTGTTATTTGGAATGTTTATTTCCCTCCATCCCCCAGCAAGTAGATAGACCTTTTATGATGTATCTAAACTAAAAATCTGTCTGCTTTCCTTAAGCAGATCATAACTTATGATGAAGATCCACATAAGAACATATTGGCTGGCAGCATGAGCCACCCAGGGATTAAAAACTCACTAAAGGGAAGCTGTAGTATAGACAGTCTACCTGTGGACAACAGAGAACTGGCTTTGTTACCAATGGGTTTTAGATTCAAATACAATGCTGCTGGTTGTTTTCAGTTGGAACTTTCTATCAGGACAGCCAGAGGCTTCTTCCAATTTAGACTGTTAAATTTGACTCAGGGAGGATGTAATTACATCAACTCTGAAAATTGCAATAAGGAGAAGCCAGCCCGGAAACCCTGTAAATATTATACCATACAGCAGCATCCAACAAAAGAACCTAAATAAAACATGAATAGCTTTAAACACAAAAGGTTTGGTTCAAACACTTGATTCCAAAAGCTACCCAAACACTCAGCATTTACATTAAAAGACTACAATGAAAGGAACATCATTCTGCTCCTCAGCCACGTTTAGTAGTGCTTTTTATTCTGAGCAATCATCTCTATCAGCAAAAAACAGTGATTCCCCAAATTTTGAGGTGCATCAGCTGGAGGGCTTGTTAAAACACATTGCTGGGCCCACTTCAGTTTCTGATTCAGTAGGTCTTGTGGGGCGGGACCTGAGGATTTGCATTTCTAGCAAGTTCCCAGGTGATGCTGATGTTGCTTGTCCAGGAAGCACACTTTGAGAACTGCTAGTATAAACCCATTAGTACTACCTGAAAATTAGTTGCACTTGGAGGAATCAGAGCCTGCCTTTTGTTTATGAAGACCAGAGCACAGCCATTTGACTCATCAGTGGCAATTTTCAGCTTCTGTGAAGGATTCTTTGCTCTTGCTTCACAAAGAACACAACAATCCTTTTGCTAACACACGGATTCTTCTAGGAATGTGCAAGCAGGTGCATGGTTATGTCATAGTCTGAAATGGCAGGCCATGTTAGTGTAAAGGTCTCTCCACTCTCCCATACAAGCATAAAATGATTCCCTTCAGAACACAAGGCCAGTGATGGGGTTGTTGTAGAGGAATCAGCTATGCTCAAAGCAGGGGACAGAGAGCCATGTCCAATCTTATATTCTTGAAAGCAGATAGTGGTGGTCCTCTCTCTCCTGCTCCCATTAAATCTCCTGAAGCCAGAGTGACCATTTAAAAAGGCAAATCAGGGCCGGGCGCGGTGGCTCAAGCCTGTAATCCCAGCACTTTGGGAGGCCGAGACAGGCGGATCACGAGGTCAGGAGATCGAGACCATCCTGGCTAACACGGTGAAACCCCGTCTCTACTAAAAATACAAAAACTAGCCGGGCGAGGTGGCGGGCGCCTGTAGTCCCAGCTACTCGGGAGGCTGAGGCAGGAGAATGGCGTAAACCCGGGAGGCGGAGCTTGCAGTGAGCTGAGATC
>NW_016867648.1:0-890 GCF_001698545.2 Rhinopithecus bieti | reverse complement strand
CTCCAAATGAAAAACTGACATATCTTTTTTGTTAAGCTAAAACATAAAGAACAAATGCCTAAGAAGCACAAAATGTATATGTATGTTTTTGCGATATACTTGTAGTATGTTAAATTAGCAACAGAAATAAAATTTTGACCTATCTACCACCTTCTCCTGATTCTATAACTCCTGAGCATAAAACACATTCATTTTTCTGGTTATGTGCTGCAAAAAGACCTCACTGAATTAGCTTTCAGGGATGCTTATGCAGGGATGCAAATTTATTCAAATTTAAGCTAATGAATCAGAAAGCAAAATCTCACTCTGAAGTTTCACGTTTAATCAATGATTAATTTAACCCAAATGCCTTTAGGAACTCAACTGCTATCTATCTTTGTAGGCTACCACATTTTCTCCAGTGAAATCTGAAAAAATTTCCCCTAAATCCTGCATTTTTTCATCTTTATGTTTATAGTATTGTGTGTATCAGGATAGTTACTTTATTTGAGTACCTGAAAACGCTTCCACACAAAGGCAGTATTTGTAAGTTCCCAGCACTATGGACATTACAGGGCATGGAACGGATAGAGTCCCTATATAATGCCAGTCGTTCCACACCTCTATACCCGAATTTCAAGACATTTCCTCGCTTAGCCTACATGAAAAGAGGCCGCAAAACCCTAAGCAGCCGTTCTTCTGCTGACATGGTCACTTCCCCAGCCCTGAACAGGACTGACCACCATCAAACTAAAGAGAACGACAACTCCTAGGCGCCACCTCTCTCTACCTTAAGTCACTACTTAAAACAAAAAACAACTAGAAACTCTTGTTCTCAATGTTTGATGTGTTGATGTTGGGTACTAGTCTACAAATGCCCCCTCTAACACAGCCTTCATCTTTTTTTTTTT
>NW_016867647.1:0-1433 GCF_001698545.2 Rhinopithecus bieti | reverse complement strand
TGTACTTTGCCATTGAGGAACTTCAAACATTGCTGAGCATGTATTAAATTCCCATTTGTTTCCTGATTTTGAATAGTTATCATTTTATAATATTCTCTTGTTTATTTTGAAGCTTACTAGGACTGTGTCATTGATATGTATGTGTGTATGTATATACACACACAAGTATATACATAACAACATATGTCATTGATATATATGTATATGTTTTACATACCTGTATATACACACTTATGTGTATATATGCATGTGTACATAACATTAATTTTTTGACCAATAAAAGTGCATAATTATGTATTGTGTACATTATAATAATTTGATAGGTATATATTGTAAAATGTTTAATACAATTAAGTTGATGAACATTTATGTCACCTCACGTGGTTGTTTTTTGTAGTGAGAGCACTTGAGGTCTCCTACTGTTGTAGCAAATTTTAAGCATACAAAACACTGTTATTAACTACTTTTAAAGCTATACATTAGATCCCCAAAACTTATTTATCTTATAACTGAAAGTTCGTACTCTTTGAGCACCTTATCATTTTCTCTACCTCCAGACCTGGTCATTACCATTGTACTCTCTGCTTCTATGAGTTCAGCCTTTTTAGATTCTCCATTTAAGTGAGAACACACAGTGTTTGTCTTTCTGTGTCTGGCTTATTTTGCTTAGCATAATGTACCCAGATCCATTCATGTTGTTGAAAGGGCAGAATTTCATTCTTTTTTATGGGTTGTCTATTTATACCACATTTTCCTTATCCATTGGAATCTACAGATAAGTAGTTTTTTTAAAAAAAAAAAAATCCTAGACAGTTGTGAATAATGCTGCATTGAACACAGGGGTGCAGATATTTCTTCGAGATACTGATTTTATTTTGGTTATAGATGGAAGTGGAATTTCTGGATTGTACAATAGTTCTATTTTTTTAAATAACCTCCATGCTGATTTCCATAATGACTCTTCCAGTTTACAACTTATTAAGACTGTACAGAAATATTTTGTTACATCCTTGTTAACACTTGTCATATTTCTTCTTTTTGATATTAGCCATTCTCACTGCTGTAAAGTGCTATCTCATTATGATTTTGATTTGCGATTTTCTGACGAATAGTAGTGTTTAGCAGCTTTCTACACAACTGTTGGCCATTTGAATATGTTTGTTAAAAATCTTTAGTCTTTTGCCTATTTTTTTTAGTTGGGTATTATTATTATTATTGTTTTGCTTCTGATTTGTGTAACTTTCTGCTATATTTTGAATACTAACCTCTTATCATATATGGTTTGCAAATATTTTATCCCATCTTAAAGGTTTTCTTATTTTTTGCTGTGCACAACAGTTTGATACACTACAACTTTGTTTGGTGTTATTGCTATACTTGTGATATTATATTTTAAAAAATCATTGCCAAGGCCAGTATCACGGAGGCTTTTC
>NW_016867646.1:0-1680 GCF_001698545.2 Rhinopithecus bieti | reverse complement strand
CCGTCTCAAAAAAAAAAAAAAAAATACAAAAATTAGCCGGGCATGGTGGTGGGCGCCTGTAATCCCAGCTACTCAGGAGGCTGAGGCAGAAGAATCGCTTGAACCCGGGAGGCTGTGGTTGCAGTGAGTCAAGGTCGCACCACTGCACTCTAGCCTGGGTGACAGAGCAAGACTCCATCTCAAAAAAAAAAAAAAAAAAAAGTCTCGCTATGGGGGAAGATCCATCAGAAGTAAGAGCCAAAGAGCCAGGGCTTCCACCTTGTGGCTTGTGGGTGTGATACTCCCAACAGCCTCCAAAGCTGGCGGAGCTAACAGTGCCCTCGCCGCATGACAGTGAGTAAAGCAGCTCAGAGGGGGTCACCGCTCACCTGGGTGCATGGCTGACCACAGCCAGGCTGGCTTTTGGTGGGATGCCCAAGGTGCTAGACTCTGCTTAGTTTTCCTCGGGCCCTGGGCTTTGAGGCCCAGCCCGGACCTCACTGCATGCACTGAGACCTTTGTTCCAGGGCCCCTCACCCCTCTGAAGGTGTTTGGGCAGGAGCAGTGTGATAAGGCCATGAGGGGTCTGTCTGCAGCCTCCAGCCCCACTGGGGAGGTGGCCAGTGATTGCCGCCTTCCTGGCCCCTCTGCATGCCCTTCCCAGTGGAACTTCCTAGGGTCCCTGAGTCAGTCACTTGCAAATAATTATGGTGCACCCACTCTGCATTAGGGCCCTCTCATGACAACCCAGGAAGGGGGTGCTATTTATTAAAGCAATTTTAAGACCAAGCCTGGTAACTCACGCCTGTAATCCCAGCACTTTGGGAGGCTGAGGTGGGAGGATTGCTTGAGGCCAGGAGTTTGAGATCAGCCTAGGCAACGTAGTGAGACTCCATCTCTACAAAAAAATTAGCCTGGCATGGTGGTGCATACCTGTAGTCCCAGCTACTCAGGAGGCTGAGATGGGAGGATCACTTGAACCCAGGATGTCGAAGCTACAGTGAGCTGTGATCATGCCACTGCACTCTGGCCTGGGCGACAGAGCGAGACACTGTCTCAAATTTTTAAAAAGCGATTTTACAAATGAGGTGCAGAGTTCACTCACTTGCCAAAAGTCTGACAGCGAGTGAGGAGTAGCATCAGGACTCGAACTGAGGCAGTCTGGCTTCAGAGCCTACAGTGTAACCACAGCTTAGACCCACACCTCCCAGACCTTCGGGGTCCCTGCCTCCTAGTGGGCCAGACACTTGGTGAACAAATGTAGTGTCAGTTGCCAGGGGACAGCACTCTCAGGAGATGATGTTTAAGGGGAGCAGTGTTTAGAGGATGTCAGGGGTGGGCGGGGGCATGTGTGCAAAGACCCTGGGGTGGGAATGTGCTTGGCACAACTGAGGACCACGAGGAGGCCAGTGTGTGGGAGTGCAGTCAGCGGCCGGGAGTGCATAGAGCCTTGGCCCCGTGGAAGGTGCCGTTAGCCGTGCAGCTTTTTTTTTTTTTTTTTTTTTTTTTGAGAGGGTCTCGCTCTTGTCGCCCAGGCTGGAGTACAGTGGCATGATCTCAGCTCACTGCAACCTCCGCCTCCCAGGTTCAGGCGATTCTCCTGCCTCAGCCTCCCAGTAGCTGGGACTACAGGCGCCCGCCACCATACCTGGCTAATTTTGTTTTTTTTTTAGTAAAGACGGGGTTTCACCATGTTAGCTA
>NW_016867645.1:0-1672 GCF_001698545.2 Rhinopithecus bieti | reverse complement strand
CACCACTGAACCTTGTCCTGTAAGAACAATATACACCATGTCTTTAAAAGGATCAATTCCTTTCAAATACAAGAACTGCATAAAGCAATGTTGTCAACACAAAACAGTGGTAACATTACATATCTGCAGGCTTAAGCATTGCAAATAATATATTTTTTTAATTTTATGGCTAGATATTTTACTGAAACAGTGTTAGCCCTTAGACAAAATATATCTGGAACAGAGCAAAACCATTTGTTCATGCTTTTCGGAATGAATCAGTGATATGTCCCTTTTAAAATTTATTGCTTTTAATTGCTTTTATGACAATGGTTTTAGGCAGATTCTACTTGGCCACCAAAAGAGATTCATTCTCGTTCTTTAGTTTTCTTCAGTCTATGTAGGTTTTAATGGAATGGTCTATGCCAGAAATGACTAAACCCCAAATCATAGCAACTGAATATGAGGAGAGAAGGCACATTAGGTTTGTATAAAGGAGGCACATATGCTAGCCTTGGTGAAAGGTTGCGTAAAGAAGAGGATAAAGAAGTGGGATTTTAGGGAGGTGGAGCTTACAGTGAGCCGAGATTGCGCCACTGCACTCCGGCCTGGGGGACAGAGCAAGACTCCGTCTCAGAAAAAAAAAAAAAAAAGAAGTGGAGTTTTTTAAAACATTTCTTGGCCAGGTGTGGTGGCTCACACCTGTAATCCCAGCTCTTTGGAAGGCTGGGGCAGGCGGATCACCTGAAGTCAGGAATTCGAGACCAGCCTGGCCAACGTGGTGAAACGCTGTGTCTACTAAAAACACACACAAAAAATTAGTCAGGCATGGTGGTGCATGCCTGTAATCCCAGCTACTCTGGAGGCTGAGGCAGGCGAACTGCTTGGAACCCAGGAGGTGGAGTTTGCATTGAGTTGGGACTGCACCATTGCACTCCAGTCTGGGCAACAAGAATGAAACTCCATCTAAAAAACAATGACAAAAAATTCTCATAATTCCTATTATTTTGGCACAGATAAATAGAGACATTAACTGAGACCAGCAAGAAAAGAAAAGGTGTGAATATGCCTGAGGAGACAGAAGGCAGTTGAATTTTGAACTTGCTGATTTTGAGAAGATTAACAAGTTTGTATTTTAGGTACACATAAGCACTTGGGAATCAGTTTAAAGCTCACATGCCAGAGACAAAAATTGTTCTATTTGTGGGACTCAAGATCAATGTAAAGATAAAAAGTAGGCTGAGGACAGAACTCTGCATTGCAGTGAGCAGCAGGCAAAAGAGTATAACTTTAGCTAGGATAATGAAACAACCAACCTGGGAAAAACCGTGAAAAGTAATCTCATGCTCATCCAGGTAGAAAGTATTACGGCAGTCAGCCAAATATGGAAGATGAATATCTGGGAGCTGAGCATTGCATGTACTATTTGAAGGAGTTAGATGGAAAACATCACTACCCCATGAAGAACAGAGGTGGCAATGGAAAAAGAAACCACACTGCGGTTGGTTTGGGAGACCAAACTACAAGATAAATAATCAACTAATAATTATCTGATTTTGACAAATCAGTGCTCTCTCCTTCTCAAATATAAAAAGATTTAATAATTATTTTCTGTCCTAGAGTTTTGAATTCACAATTAAAGTGAAAATATTAACTCTAAAAGGCCGGGCGCGGTGGCTCAAGCCTGTAATCC
>NW_016867644.1:0-768 GCF_001698545.2 Rhinopithecus bieti | reverse complement strand
AAAAAATGAACAACCCCATCAAAAAGTGGCAAATGATATGAACAGACACTTCTCAAAAGAAGACATTTACGCAGGCAACAAACATATGAAAAATAGCTTATCATCACTGATCATTAGAGAAATGCAAACCAAAA
Source organism: Rhinopithecus bieti (assembly GCF_001698545.2). Classification (NCBI taxonomy): domain Eukaryota; kingdom Metazoa; phylum Chordata; class Mammalia; order Primates; family Cercopithecidae; genus Rhinopithecus; species Rhinopithecus bieti. Next base: position 634 of record NW_016867644.1, on the reverse strand, counting down.
CCACAATGAGATACAATCTCATGCCAAGTAGAATTGAGATCATTAAAAGTCAGTAAACAACAGATGCTGGAGAGGATGTGGAGAAATAGGAACACTTTCACACTGTTGGTGGGAGTGTAAATTCGTTCAACCATTGTGGAAGACAGTGTGGCAATTCCTCAAGGATCCAGAACTAGAAATACTATTTGACCCATCAATCCCACTACTGAGTATATACCCAAAGGATTATAAATCTTTCTACTATAAAGACACATGCACAGGTATGTTTACTGCAGCACTATTCACAGAAACGAAGACTTGGAACCAACCCAAATACCCATCAATGATAGACTGGATAAAGAAAATGTGGCACATATACACCATGGAATACTATGCAGCCATTAAAAGGATGAGTTCATGTCCTTTGCAGGGACATGTATGAAGCTGGAAACCATCATTCTTGGCCAACTAACACAGGAACAGAAAAAAAAAAAAAAAACACCACATGTTCTCACTCATAAGTGGGAGTTGAACAATGAGAACACATGGTCACAGGGAGGGGAACATCACACACTGGGGCCTATCTGATGGTAGGGGGGTTAGGGGAGGGATAACATTAAGAGAAATACCTAATGTAGATGACAGGTTGATGGGT
>NW_016867643.1:0-1427 GCF_001698545.2 Rhinopithecus bieti | reverse complement strand
TTTTTTGAGACAGAGTCTCACTCTGTTGCCCAGGCAGGCTGGAAAACAGTGGCACGATCTCAGCTCACTGCAAACTCTGCCTCCCGGGTTCATGCCATTCTCCTGCCTCAGCGTCCCGAGTAGCTGGGACTACAGGCACCTGCCACCATGCCTGGCTAATTTTTTGTATTTTTAGTAGAGACGGGGTTTCACCGTGTTAGCCAGGATGGTCTCGATCTCCTGACCTCGTGATCCACCCCGCTCAGCCTCCAAAAGTGCTGGGATTACAGGCGTGAGCTACCGCGCCCAGCTGTGAAACCGTTTCTACAAAAAATACAAAAATTAGCTTGGCGTTGTAGTGTGTGCCCGTAGTCCCAGTAATTGGAAGGCTGAGGTGGGAGGATAGCTTGAGCCCCAGAGGGAGAGGTTGCACTGAGCTGACATTGGACCACTGCACTCCAGCCTGGGTGATGAGAGTCAGACCCTGTCTCAGGGCCAGGCGTGGTAGTATGTACCTGTAATCCCAGCACTTTGGGAGGCTGAGGCGGGTGGATCACTTGAAGCCAGGAGTTCAAGACCAGCCTGTCCAACATGGCAAAACCCTGTCTCTACTACATAAAAAAAAAAAAAAAAAAAAAAAAAAAAAAAAAAAAAAAGAAAGAAAAATTAAAAGAATTAGCCAGGCATGGTGGTGCGTGCCTGTAGTCACAGCTACTCAGGAGGCTGAAGCAGAATTGCTTGAACCCAGGAGGCGGAGGTTGCAGTGAGCCAAGATTGTGCCACTGCACTCCAGCCTGGGTGACAGAGCAAGACTGCATCTCAAAAACAAAAACCGAGTCAGACCCTGTCTCAAAAAAAAAGAAAAAAATAGGTGGTCTCCAGCTGCCAGCTACATCTTCAATATTGTCTTGTCCCTTCTTACAATGAGTTATCTATTTGTAAACCGCTTTTTGTTGTTTTTTTCAAGGCAGAATCTTGCTCTGTCACCCAGGGTGGAATGCAGTGGCGCAATTTTGGCTCACTGCAACCTCTGCCTCCTGGGTTCAAGAGATTCTCATGCCTCAGCCACCAGAGTAGCTGGGATTACAGGCCTGTGCCACCAAACCCGGATAATTTTTGTATTTTTAATAGAAGCGGGGTTTCACCATGTTGGCCAGGCTGGTTTTGAACTCCTGGCCTTTCAAGAAATTTACCCACCTTGGCCTCCTAAAGTGCTGGAATTACAGGCGTGAGCCACCTCACCCAGCCAACTGCTGATTTCTTTATGGTATTGTCCCCATAAACGTTTCATAAAGCACCAATGATTTCACCATTCTTTCACCTAAACTTGAAGTTGTTGCTTCAATTTTAGAAGAATTCATATTGTTCTGATAGGGATCTTTTCAAACTGATGTCTTATCCTTTTTAGTGCCTGAAACTAGATCCTGTTTAGACATTTTTTTTTTTTT
>NW_016867642.1:0-1435 GCF_001698545.2 Rhinopithecus bieti | reverse complement strand
AATGTTGCCAAAGGAATTTCATTTTTTGCTTTCAAAGACTCCTATTCAGGAGTTTCATTGTGGATATTCAATAATCCACTTTTTAAAATCTTTCTACGTGAAGGATGCTCTTCTAGATCAGTGCATAAAGGAATGAAGAAAACAGACTCGGTCCAGGTATCCAAGAACTTGCCGGGATAAAAAATACAGGGAATAGCATTGAAAAACACGCTCAAGCAGCAGAGAACAGGGTATTCATGTGAGAAGTACCAAGAGGAGATGATGGGAAGACAGAAGAAGGAGAAAGCCCTCTGCAAGCCCAGGAGAGAGGCCCAGAACAGATCCTTCCCTCACAGCCCTCAGGAGGAACCAACCCTACCCACATCTTGATCTTGGATTTGTAGCCTCCAGAACTGTGAGACAACACGTTTCAATTGTGTAAGTCTCCAGTTTGTGGTATGTTATTATGGCAGCCCTAGCAAAATACAGATTCTGAATCTATATGACTGACTGGATCTGGTGTCTGATGCAAGAAATATGGACGAGATTTGCACCAGCAGCAAGGGAAATAGCATGCCAGGAGGCTGGAGCAGGATGAGCCAAGGCCCTAGGTGGGAAGTCACCAGAGACTTCAGAGCACAGTATCCAGATGAAAAGAGGCACTGCCCACATCATTCCCAAAGGCGCCGTTTCTATGGCTTCAATCCCACTTTTATACAAAGTGGAAAACCTTCAATCCCAAATTGTTTTCCACTGGAAACTCCCCCCAGATTTGGCAGAGTTTTGGACATGGATGCAAAAAAGAACTGGTGGGATAATCAAGATCTTTCTGAAACGTTTTTTTCTCTCACATTGTATATGGCAGTTGGTTAGATCTAATGAATGATAAGCTTCTAGATAAAAAATGTGAAACTCAGAAAGATAGGCAGCGTTTGATTTTATTTAGCTGCTATCTCTGTCTTAGCATGCCATCCAGAAACAAAAATTAATACAGATATTGAATGTAGCAAAACTGAAAGACTAGAAGACGAATATTGTACTTTTTCTTGAGCCCCACAAATTGCCTTGGGGTGTGTGGTATGTGTGTGTGTGTGTGTTTGTGTGTGTGTGTGTGTAAACTTGCCCTGATTTTCCCTAGTCTGGTTAATTTAATCTGGGATACTCTCAAATCCTAGTTTGTAAATCTGCTGAACAATGCTGCAAAAGAGTGTCTGTGTAGACCCATAGATGATGATTCACATTCTCACTGGACTACTCACTAACATTGTGACTTTGGGCTATTTCTTTCTTCTAAACTTCAGTCACTTCATCAGTACCAGTGTGAATTTAAAATACTCACCTTGCTTATCTTAAAACATTATTGTGAGATCCAGGTGTTATTCAGTAATTGAAAATGTTTAGTAATAGTAATAATATGATATCAATAGCAGGTCACTGGGCCACCACACTTTAAAAG
>NW_016867641.1:0-769 GCF_001698545.2 Rhinopithecus bieti | reverse complement strand
CATGTATGTAATCCCAGCTACTCAGGAGGCTAAGGCAGGAGAATCACTTGAATCTGGGAGGTGGAGGTTGCAGTGAGCCAAGATTGTGCCACTGTATTCCAGCCTGGGCAACAGAGTGAGACTCTTTAAAAAAAAAAAAAAAGCCATAGCACTTTGTCAAGACAGAAGGTATATGAGCATAAATTCCACATCTATCTAGTCTACTGTGTAGCACAATATAGAGTTAGCAAGTTAGAGTCGCCAGTATTGGATACTTATCATATGCTGCCACTATTCTTCATGATTTATGTGGATCATCTCATTTAATCTTCACATATATATACATTTTTTTTTTTTTTGGAGGAAACAGAATCATAGCCTCTAAGAGTCCCAGAATTGAGTTACAGACCCTGGACTTCTGATTCTGAAGCCCATGCCCTAAGCTACTACACTATAAAGTCAAGAACTAGCTGTTGAATGAACGAACGATTGTGGGGGATGAAGGTTGATGCTTGCTGATTATCTAAAGGCAAATTAGCCTCATTCTGACTTTTCCGGGTCAACCTTGCTTCAACTTCTTTTTAATATCAGCTTCTTCAGTATGGCAAATGGACGCTATGACCTTTTTGTTTACTCTTATTGTTTTTTTGTCTCTAGTATCTGCAAAATATGAAAAGGAGAGCCTTTGAAACCAACATGTCTAATCACCTTTCCTACCTTAACTCATGGAAGGTGTGAGCCTGAACAACGCTAAGCCTAGAGAATAAAAGCAACTTATCTTCAGCTCTTC
>NW_016867640.1:0-768 GCF_001698545.2 Rhinopithecus bieti | reverse complement strand
ATATATTTAGCAACTCAATCTCTTTTGATTTAAGAATTTAATCTATTTATGTTCAAAGTGATTATTGAGAGATAAGTACTTACTCTTGCTATATCTTTCATTTCTATTTCTTTAAATTTAATTGCCATTTCTTTATATATCTTTCTGATTAATTGCAGATTCTTTGTTTCTATCTTCCTCTCTTGCTGTCTTCTTTTTTTGACTTGATTTTCTGTGGTGATGTGCTTTGAATCTCTTCATCTTTTGTGTATCTTGTAAGTATTCTTACTTTGAGCATTCTTACTCTTAAACATTCTTACTTTAAGCTTTTTTTACCATCAGTCTTACATAAAACATTCTTATACCAATAACAGATTATTTTAAGCTAGTAATAACTTTGATCACTTGCACAAACTACAATTTTACTTCCCCACTACAATTTGTTTTTTTATCAAATTATACATCTTTTATAACTTGTGTTTCTTAACAAATCATTATGTACAAATGTTTTTAATAGTAATGCCATTTATCTTTAATACTAGAGATTTAGATAAGTTTCACATTATTGTTACTGTATTAGAGCTGAGTTTGACTATGTACTTACTTTTACCAGTGAGTTTTCTATTTTTATATTGCTACTTAACAAGATTGTCTTCAACTTGAAGAATTCCCTTTAGCATATATCATAAGGTGGGTCTAGTGGTGATAAATTCCCTCAGCTTTTATTTGCTTGAGAAAGTTTTAATCTCTTTTGTTTTGAAGGAGAGGGTTGCTGGACAGAATTCTTGG
>NW_016867639.1:0-767 GCF_001698545.2 Rhinopithecus bieti | reverse complement strand
CCTTCCATACCTTCCTTTCCTTCCTTCCCTTCTTTATCTTGCTTCTCTTCCTTCTCTTCCTTCCCTTCTTTCCTTTCTTTCCTTTCCTTCCTTTCCTTCCTTCCCCTTCCTTCCTTTCTTCCTTTCTTTCTTTTTCTTTCTCTCTCTCTCTCTCTTTCTTTCTCTCTCTTTTTCTAAATGGTAAATGGTTGTAGCGGCCCCTCCCAAGTGCTAGCAGGCCACTGTGCATGCGGATATCCCACATCAAGGGAAAATCGGGGAGAAGAGAGGCAAGCTCCAAAAGTGTGCCAATATTATAGAACCCTGAGTCAAAGGTCAAACTGGGCACTTGATCTCTCAAGTTGGCTGCTTGGCCCTCTTCCAAGTGTATATTCCTTCCTTTCATTCCTGCTCTAAAGCTTTTAATAAACTTTCACTCCTGCTCTGAAACTTTCACTCCTGCTCTGAAACTCAGCTAGCTCTCTCCTTCCTTCCTTCCTTCCTTCCGTTCCTTCCCTTCCTTCCCTTCCTTCCCTTCCTTCCCTTCCTTCCCTTCCTTCTCTTCCTTCTCTTCCTTCCCTTCTTTCCTTTCTTTCCTTTCCTTCCTTTCCTTCCTTCCCCTTCCTTCCTTTCTTCCTTTCTTTTTCTTTCTCTCTCTCTCTCTCTTTCTTTCTCTCTCTTTTTCTTTATTATACTTTAAGTTCTAAGGTACTTGGAGCTGAATGCACCTAAATGCAAATGAACCATCCACCTAAGAGTGCAAAACCTATGCAATACACAGAAGCCCC
>NW_016867638.1:0-770 GCF_001698545.2 Rhinopithecus bieti | reverse complement strand
ATATGTGTGCATATATTTGTGTGTACATGTGTGCACATGTTTGCCTGTGCCTGTGTGCGTGTGTGTGCACCTGTGCATTATATGTTTGCATGTTCGTGTATGTAGGTGTGTTTGCATGTGTGCATGTGTGTGGGTGCCCGTGTGCATGTATGTGCATGCACATGTGTCCCTGAAAGTGGACTATATTCACGCCTGTCTTACATAGGCCAGTAGGCGTTATCCTGGCTTCTGAGCCAGAGCAGGTCAAACAGTGTTGATGACCACAAGCTTCCCGTGCCCCTCAGCTGCCCCTCCCCTGCCATGGGCCAGAACAGATGAAACCCAGAGCTCATGATGCGAATCTGTGCTCAGTTGCAGGTTGATATTATAGGCATGCAGCACTGAAATAACCTAAATCGTCAGAAATTATGGAATAAATGTTCTGTGCCTGGTAATGGTGAGCAATTTATCTGACATTTGATTCCAGTTTGCCATTTACAAGGTAATTTCACGCGTCTCCTCTGTTGTCCCGATCAGACTGGGAGGAGAGCTCAGTGAAGCAGGAGGCTCAAGTCACTTGGGAGAGACCAAGGACCCCAAGGAAACAATCTGGCCTCCTGCAAGAAAGTGACCTGGTGTGGCCTCTGTGTGACCAGTGACCCGAGCCCTGTGGTCTGTGGGGTGGCATCTGCCTGACCAGGCTGTCTGGAGGATTCCAGAAGAACCCTGACCTTGAGGACTGCAGCCCCCTGTCCCGGCTGGCAGGTGACGGAGCGACGGTGCAGACACCC
>NW_016867637.1:0-627 GCF_001698545.2 Rhinopithecus bieti | reverse complement strand
GGCAGTTGAACTTAGAGCAGTGAGACATTTTGTTTCAAAAGAGAGTTGCCAACAGAAAGGGATTGCTCATTGCTCATCTAACTTCAGGGCTCTCTTTTTGTAGAATGCTTCTGCCCACTCACTGTTTCATATGAGAAAGCATTTAAATTCAAAACTCACAAAGTCAGAACTGAAAGTATGTGGCTTTCAGTTCTCCTTATCCATTTTCCCTTCTTTAAAAACTAAGGAGCCCTATTTGGAGATGTGCGTGCCTGCCAGGAATGAGGACTGGGGCTCTAGGGTGCTGTACTGGAACCCATGATGACATGGCTGGCCTATTCATCACAGACCTTTAGAAATGGAAAGAACCAGAAAAGGGCCTGGAAAGAACCTAATTCAATTATTAGGAAGAACCGAATTCATTACTTTTAATGGCAAAAACTGCAATTACTTTTGCCTCAATTTAATACATCATTTTACAAATGAGAAAATCAAAGCCAGAGAGAATGACCTGTCCAAAGTCACATGGCTAACTAGACCCCGTATCACATGTAGACCCTTGTATCTTGACTGCATTTGGGTGTAGTTACCAATGCATATTTGAACTTGGATCTACAACTCCTAGCAAAGTCAGAGAATCATGCAATT
>NW_016867636.1:0-1678 GCF_001698545.2 Rhinopithecus bieti | reverse complement strand
AGCTATTCCCTGTGAAGAAGCATAGGCATACGTGTTTTAAAATCCAGTGTTTTTTTCTTTTTTTTTTTTTAAGTTTGGCGAGGTTTTAACGAGCGAGTAAGGGCTGAAGTGAGGAGGAATTACGCTGTCAGCTGGCTCTGGGAATCCCATGGTCATGCAGAAACAGGGGTTCCTTGTCAACAGGGAGTCTGGTTATCACCCTCAATTGCAGGCACTCATTTTGGTCAGGGAGACATCTCTCCACACTTGCACCACCTTCACAGACTAAGGTGGGATTCGATGGTCAAAGCTCTAAAAGCATCGGCCATTGACCATTACCTGGTACTTACTGTCCAGCACCAAGATGCTCAGGTCAAATTCTTTGCCATCCTGAAAGGGCATAGTTTTGGATTTCACCTCAGGCTTCCAGGCCCCATTCTCATGCTGTTCGTGACCACACAACGGCCAAAGTACACTTAGAAATGGAAGGTGATGTCTGCGTCTTCCTTCATCCTGGTATGGAAATCCACCTGCAGCTGTGGTTCATTGATGAAACAAACAGCTAGTTTTCCTTTGTCAGGTAGAACCAACAGACAAGAGCACAGCCTGTGTGTGTGTGGCGCGAGTAGTGGTGCCATTGTTGTCTCCCTCTGGGTGGCCCTTCTGAATTGCGTTTAGTATTCTTTTTTTCTTTTTGAGACGGAGTCTCGCACTTTTGCCCAGACTGGAGTGCAGTAGTGCAATCTCGGCTCACTGCAAGCTACACCTCCCAGGTTCATTCTCCTGCCTCAGCCTCCTGAGTAGCTGGGATTACAGGCATCCGCCACCACGCCCGGTTCATTTTTTTTTTTTTTTTTTTTTGTATTTTTAGTAGAGACAGGGTTTCACAGTGTTAGCCGGGATGGTCTCAGCCTCCTGACCTTGCAATCTGCCCGCTTCGGCCTCCCAAACTGCTGGTATTACAGGAGTCAGCCACCATGCCTGGCCCTGAATTTTTTTTAAGAGTGGGTGGGTGAGTTTGCTTGTCATAACTAGCGTTTCGTCTCTCTCTCACTCTGTTAGGGCAGATGCAGACAGTGTTAGTTTAAGAAAAATTAGCCAGGTGTGGTGGCACATGCCTGTAATCCCAGTACTCTGGAAGCTGAGGTGGGAGAATTGCTTGAACCCAGGAGGCGTGGATTTCGCTGAGCTGAGATCACGCCATCGCACTCCAGCCTGGGCGACAGACTGAGACTCCAATCTCGGAGAAAACAAACAAACAAAAAAGACTTTCTAAGTCATTCTCTCTCCTTTTGAAAGTCTGTGTAATATTCACCAGTAAAATATTTAAAGGCCTTACCTTTTGGAATTGTTTGCACATTTTTGACAGCTGCTCAGTGTCATCCAAACCAAGAAAAGAGAAGATCTGTATGATTATGCTGTCAGGCATTTGAACTAACAAATCAGAATTTCCCTGACACAGATTCAAAGAATATGTCAATACTTCTTTAACAAAATTTGTATTTAATAAATGGTTTAAATCGCAGTGCCAAAAAGACATTAACATTTAACAATTTCACTGAAAGGAAGAAACTGTAGAATGCACGGTTTCAGAAAGCTATTTTAAGTTATTTACAAATAAAGTATCTAAAACTCAAAGACAGGCTCTATATGCTATACCTATTTTATCCCTTCACAAACAAAATTTCTGTTATTTGGG
>NW_016867635.1:0-4019 GCF_001698545.2 Rhinopithecus bieti | reverse complement strand
TTATTTCCTACATTTATGGGAGCAAATTCCAGCTTCGGTCAAGTGAACGGTCTGCGAAGAAGTTCAAAGCAAAGGGAACGATTGACCTATGAATTCTTTGCCATCTAACACAGTTGTTTGTGACAGCTGAAAACTGGATACTCCTAAATGCCGACCTTTCAGTGAAGAGATGGTTAAGCCAATTCCATTTATAGACCACCTCCAGCCAGTGACGTTCCAAGTTGAGGATGCTCAACAATATGGGAAGGTCGCGGTGTACCGAGTGAAGAAGTCAGGGGACAGAGGAATTTCTCTTTCTAGGAGATCTTCATTTTGTGTGACTCCCATGGAGAGGAACAGACTGGCAGGAAGCACACCGGGGTTAACGCTGATTGACTTGAATAGTTTCACTCGATTTTAAAAAATACTTTTCCATGTTTTCTGAGTGCTCTATGGTGAATCAGCTGCCTCTGTGATAATACAGTACACATGTGGACATAACCAGGGATCAAATAAAGGAGGTATTGCTGCAGTCCAGCCAGGTTGAAAGGGAAGGGGGGCCCCAAAGATCCATTGGATGGCAGGTGTCTACAGAGGTGCGTCTTTGGGTGGAACTCTTTGACCTACCTAAGGTTTACTTTGCTATTTCAGGAAGGTTGAAGAGGATTGAAGGGTGAGTTGCTAAGTGACTTAGGGCTTATTCACTTCAGGAATTGCAGCTGGGGTGGACCCCAGGAGCAGAGCACTGTGTGCAGCTGTGCCCATTACACGGTCGCCCCAGCGTAGTGAGACGGGACCTGCCACAGCATGCCCGCTTCCGAGCTGCCAGGCTGAGCCGTGGAGGACTGAAAGGAGGTCGCCCGGCATCACCTCCCAAGGTCAGACCTGCAAAAGCCACACCAGCAGCATTGATGCCCTTTGATCTCTTTGCCATTTTTGCTGCTGAAAGATTTGGCTTTTCGGTCTGACTGTGGCCCTCTGACGGTGTGTCTGTAAAGCCAGTGGGTCAGGCAGGCCCTTCCATGCAGGGCCAGAGGAAGAGCGGGCCCAGGGCTGCAGTGAGAGCAGACCAGGGGACCAGCCTACCAGATGGGTTGGAAACATGACTCAGAAGGACCAACTACCCCTTCCCTTTGAGGAGCAAGTATCTGCCGATCAACAAGGCAAGGCCAGGAGCCCTCCTGGCAAAAGGCAGGCCACAAATCTGTTCTCCCCCAGGAGAAGCAGCAGTGCCGGGGCGTTGCATTCCTGGTGCCTTCCACCCAGACCACACCAGAGAGAAACACTGCAGTGGAGAAGGGAAGTGGGAACGCTGACTGCTGTGTGCCAGGAGAGCAGAAAGGCCCAGGTCTCTGCCGCTGCCCCTCCCCAAGGCTCACAATGCACCCACAGTCTCACAAGGACCAACCCGGTGCCTCGGTCCTGCTTCCATTGGTGCAAGTGTCCACTGCTCACCAGGGCGTTCTGAGATGGCTCAAGTGCTCTCCCCCAAGCAGCACACAGTCACCGCTGCCAGTGATGCACACACACACACGGGCTAGGGACACGGGCCCGGCCCAGCGACTGCCTTGTGGTGTGGCCGTCCTCGTCTACCACAGGAAGACAGAATTCAAGGGACCCCTTGCCCAAGGCCTCGCTGACTCAAGGGCAATTGAGATTGGACCTAATAGTCGGGCTCCAGAACTGTGCTTTCAGCTACAGGGTGGCTGCAGGATGAGACAGATGCGGTTCTAAAGTGCAGGATGTGCTGCCTTTATTACCTGCTTTCCCTCTGAGCAAATCCCTGTCTTGAGTGGGAAGTGGCATCTGTTCCCCCAGCCATCTGAAAGTGCAGTGTTCATAACCGAATAGGTGCTGTAGCTTTCTAGCCATCCCGCTCTTACCCACCCCTCTGCAATGTAAAAGACATCCACTGTTGTGTAAATACACAGTTGCTTTCCAGAAAAGTTGTTGGTACTACTTGCCATGTGAAATCTGTTTTTCATTTGGCGCAGACTCAAGTTTCTGTGTAAGTGGCTGTTTAATTTGTAGATATCACTCTCTCTCCCCCAAGGAGACGTGGTGAAGGTGCTCACCGGCCACAAAGCTGCTGCTGTGCCTGCCTGTTTCTAGAATACGCTCTTGCCCCCATGGTCCACCCAGGGGCCATGTCATCTCCCAAGTAGAGGAGAGAAAAGGGAGGGCCCAGCCTGGCAGGACATGGTTCCTGATGAGGAACAGCTGCAGAAAGCATGACCTGAAGCCCAGGGGCAGGGGCAGGGGCCAGGGCTGCCATGTCTCCATAGACTGCGGCACAGCTTGTCATGGGGGGTAATGTGGTACTTTTTGGCCCGATCTCTCCCATGTCCACTGTCCAAGGAGCAGGACCCTGGCAGAGCTGAGGCCTTGGCCATGTGGTCTCGTGGGAGATAGAGCCACATTCTCCTCGTGTAAACCTCCATGCACCAGAGAAAGTGCCAAAGAGGAGAGAGAGTGGTTAGCAACTCGGGACAGAACCCAGAGGCCGCAGCACTGGGAGACATCAGCCCAGCGACCCACTGTTCAAAGAGTGGGGCCCAGGGGCGCTTTACATCTCCCCAGTTCCCAGCTGCCACACAGGGTCTGCAGAGGATAGGCCAGAGCCTCGGGAAAGGATGAGGTTCTTGGAGGAGAAAGGGCAGTGTGGGCCATGGCTGATGTATCCATCTGCCCTAATCTCCATAACAAAATGCCACACACTGGAGCTGCAGCATTTTCTCACAGCTCTGGAGGCTGGAAGCCAAAGATCAAGGTGCTGGCAGGGTTGGTTTCTGGGGAGGCCTCTCCCTTCTTTCTTGTCCTCACACGGCCTTTCCTCCCTGTGTGCAAGGAGAGTGATCCCTGGAGTCTTTTCCTTGTAGAAGGACGCCCGTCCTATTGGATTAGGCCCCTATTCTTATGACCCCCTGAAAGTCTCTGTCTCCAGACAGTCACATTGGGGGCAAGGGCTTTGTCATATGAATTTGGAGACCCAAGTCAGTCCACTGCCACCCTGAAGCTTTCCCAGCCAGGACAGACTGGTTGTGCCTCCCAGAAAGGCTCCAAAAGTCACCTGGCTCCCATCCTCAGACACTGGCCTGGCCTTCTCGTCCCCCTATATGGGCTGCTTGGATCACTAGCCAGTCCAGCCACCCCCACTGCTGGCCCCTGAGCTGCCATCACCACTGGATTCTGTGACATGCTCATACAGGAACTTGGGTCCAGGGCTGCTGCCTCCAGTACCCGGGGCTGCCCAGTTCCCCTTCATTTTTGCAAACAGCTGAACTCCTCCTCCTGCTGGGGCCAGGCACAGTCTGGATGGGGGAGGAAATGCGTGCACAGGTGGGCAGGATGGGCAGAGAAGTCTCCCTGGAGCAGGGACTCTGGCTCTGGGCAGCTGTGGGTGTGAAAAGTGTATTCACACCAAGGCTCAGGGTGGGAGTCCGCGGAAGCATGGTGGAGGACCCAGGAAGGCAGGGGAAGCCTGCGAGGGTCTGCCCCCAGGCTCAGGCAGGCAGGAGGAGAGGCCAGAATGGGTATATGGCTGCCAGGAGTGGAGAGATGGCAGAGATGCTGGAAAAGCCCTGATCCATGGGGCAGGAGGTGGAGTTCTGCTGATCCATTCATGCAGTTCTGAAGTCTTAGGGTTCTTGGTCCTGCCATCTGTCAAGTGGGGCCATTAGACTAGACCCAGCATTCCTGGAATGGCATCCTGGAACTTCCCACATTAGAGTTAGTGGGTGCACGTTCAGAGCAGCCAGATCCTGGGCTGCACCTCAGACCTACTGAATCAGCTTCCAGAGGCGGGACCCAGATAGTTGTGTGTTTACCTAAGACCCCAGCTGATCACTGATGTTTGAGGACGCTGGGCTCCAGATGGTGTCTAAAGTCTCTTCCAGCTCTGAGGACTGGACTGTGATTTCAGACTTGGGACTCTCAGGCCGACGTTTCCTGGAGGCTGGTAAAGATCATCAAATGACTGATCTCCCAGGTTCCGAAGAGTAAACAGGAACATCCCTCCACAAAGCCATAAATTCTGTAAA
>NW_016867634.1:0-1045 GCF_001698545.2 Rhinopithecus bieti | reverse complement strand
AAAAAAAAAATACATGCAATTTTATCTGTCAATTTTTTTTAAGTTAAAACAAGCAAAAAATGTCAATGGAAATAATAGTAATAATACATGGAATAAACATAACATTTAGGGTAGTGGTTACTTCTGGATTAAAGAAAGTGAAATGGGAGTGGTCACAGAGGAGATTATTATTGTTACATAGGAAAAGTTTTAATTTCTTAATCCAGGTGAAACAGGTATTGATATTGGTCATATTAGTTATATTTTTTGTATGTTTGAAATATTTCATAAGATCGATAAGTAGTAATTTTTAAGTGCCATAATAAAACTTGATATAACAATACAACTTCATAATTATATTTTGTCTATACATGAGTCTATCATTAAAAATTTCAGATTTTTTATTCATCCTGCTAAAGTAGGTTTAATGATAATAAATAACTATACTACTATTAACTTCATTTTCTTGCCTGTAACCATTATATTATCGTCATCATTATTAAAAACACCATCTACGTTATGGATGTCACCTATTGTTTTGTCGTCATTTTGGGACTGCTGAGCCTGGGACTGCTGGGATACAGTTTGTGGAAAATCTTCATACACAGCTTCTTCTAACCAGGGAAAACAAATGACTGCGAGATACCAGTGAGACCTGTTGAAAAAGAACTACAATCTTAATACCATGCAAAGTCTAAACAACATATAATATATTCTAGAGATACATCTGAGCAAGTGAGAATAATATTTCCTATTAATTTTGAAGACATCCACTGTGATATCTCATTATAACATAGAGCATACATACCAACGCTAATTAAATATCCAGTTACTAAGGCATAAGTAACACTATTTAGGGTAACAGATGAGTAATTCAAATTTAATTTACTTTCATACAATCAGTGTTTCCTATTAAGGACCTGCCTTAATAAACAGACTCATAGCATTATTTTTTTCATATTGGTGCCTGAAGAGTTTGTTTTCTTTTTTTTTTTTTTTTTTTTTTTTAAGACAGAGTCTCGCTCCATCGCCCAGGCTGTAGTGCAGTGGCCGGATCTCAGCTCAC
>NW_016867633.1:0-1679 GCF_001698545.2 Rhinopithecus bieti | reverse complement strand
CTCCCCTCCCTTCCTTCTTTCCCTCCCTCCCTTCCTCCTTTCTCTCTTTCTTTCTTTTCTTTCTTTCTGAAATGGAGTTTTGCTCTGTCTCTCAGGCTGGAATGCAGTGGTGCGATCTCGGCTCACTGCAACCTCCACCTCCCAGGTTCAAGCAATTCTCTTGAATCAGCCTCCCGAGTAGCTGGGAGCACGGGTGCATGCCACTAGGCCCGGCTAATTTTTGTATTTTTAGCAGAGATGGGGTTTCCCCATGTTGGCCAGGCTAGTCTCGAGCTCCTGACAGCAGGTAATCCACCCTCTCGGCCTCTCAAAGTTCTGGGATTACAGGCGTGAGCCACCACCCCAAGCCTATCCTCCACTTTCTATACATCAAACAGTACAGTCTATACACTTCCTGCTCCTTGTTTTTTATTTCAAATATCCTGAAGTCTGTTTTCATGTGTGTACATAGAGATCATCTTCATTGATTAGAACAATGCATTATAACACTATTTGGTATTTCGCAATTTATTTCAACATTTTTCTTGCTAAAGATATTTAGATTATTTGATTATTGCTTTTGCAAACAATGGTGCAATTAATAACCTCAATGAGAAAAAATATATATGTAGGATATTTCTCAGGCGAGTCCATTCATAATTTTAATACTACTAATAATACTGTAATTATATTGAAACTGAAAATTTGTCTTATAGATAAGATGTAATAGTTAATACATTAGCGTATGCAATATAAGAGAAAGCCTATCTTTTCGGTAGCCTTGTCAACAGAGCATATTGTCACTTCTATCTGGCCAAGGTGGAGTAACAGGGACCAGATATACTTCTGGAAGAAGAAGTCTTTGTATCTGCTTTCCTTTTATTAATGATACCATGACCTATAGTTTTCAATCATTTTATTTTTAACTTATAAGAGTCTTTATATTTACATTTATATTTGAAGTGAGTTTCTTGTAGGTAGACTACAGTTGGATTTTATTCTACTTTTAATCTTCCCACCACGAATAAAGCAGAGATTTTTTTTTTTTTAGGGGAGGAGAATTTTGGTGATAATTCAATGAAGTCTTATTTTATATTATATTATAATATTTGGTATGTTATATCTTGAAGAATAATGTGTCATATGTATGCTGTCGTAAAGTAAATAGAACTGTGATTTATGATCATAACCATTTTAACAACTATTTTAATATCCTGTGTTGTATACTGCTGTAGCACATTTCAAAGCGAAATAATTTTATTCTCCTTTCGGACAGTGGGAGTTTACACTGTGATCTGTGGCAGTACTGTTAAGCGGGAGTTGTGGGACTCTGTGTTGTATTCCCAATGCTGTGCTCTCCCTCCTCACTTCTGAATATCTAGTACAACAGTGGACTTGAAGATGATGTTTCAGGGTTTATTACTGCCAAAATTTTCTATATTTAAATATGTAGTATCTTAGGCAAAAGATACAGGAGAGCATGAAATCCAATATAACTTTGTCTATTATAAAACACTGTTTTAAAAGTGTGTCCATTTTAATTACTAGGTTCAAGTAATTCACATTCATTGTTGGGGTGAGAAAATTTTTTCAACACAATTCAGGAAAAATTTCCAAATTTTTAACCTTCTATTTGTTTTCTGAGTTTAATTTAAGGAAGCTTCTTAGTTATAAAATGAATATTCTTGTTTTAAAAAAAC
>NW_016867632.1:0-1430 GCF_001698545.2 Rhinopithecus bieti | reverse complement strand
TTATAATAAAATAAAATAAAAACAACATAGGAAGCTTGAAAATACAGGAATTAAAGGACAGAAATACTGGATACCTGCTTACACAAAATCCAGGAAGAGCAATGTTAATATTCAACAAAACAAGACTCAAGATGATTACTGAAATGCCAAAGAGGGTTATTTTGTATAACTAAGAAATACAATGGAAATCTAAAACAATCATGAATCTTAAGGCAACCAATGATATGGCTTTGAAATTCATAAAGCAGAAATTTCTAGAAATACCAGAAAAAACTAACAAAGTCACCATCACGAAGACTTTAGCACATCTCCTATGAAAATGACAGCTAAATGAATGGAAATTTTACAATACCTTCATTTTGTTACATAGAAAATAGGGTGATATTCTTTAATAACCTGTATGAAACTCACAGATTGGCTCATATCCACAAATTGGCTCATAAAGAAAAGTGTAACATGCTTCATTCAAATTAACTGATCATAACTAAGTCAAATTAGAAATTACATTAAAAAAGGAAGACTTCCTTCCCCTTCTTCCAAAAAAAAGTAAAAGAGGAAAGAAAAGTACTATAGACTACAGAATTAGAAATAAATGAAGTTTTGGGTTTATGAGGAAATAATATAGAGTATTCTTTAAAAGTAAATGGAAGTGATAACACTGTAGTATATTAAAACTGTGAGATATAGCCAAAAGTCTAATAAATGGATTTTCCTCCTTAGAAACATAAACTATAAAACAAGGAATAGAAGATAAAAATAAAAGAACTGTGTTTTCGTATATTCTAATTAAAACCCAAGCAAATGTAATGACATATGAAAGGACTTAATAAAATAGAAACCATGTACAATATACTTTATCAACAATACCAACAGATACTTAAGAAAAAGGTGAGCCTAGCAGATCGAAGTAAGAAAAAATAGAGATTGACATTTAACATTAGGAATAAGGAGACAAAAAACCCCATAACAGAGCGCGATGCCCAAATCCAAGCGCGACAAGAAAGTCTCCTTAACCAAAACTGCCAAGAAAGGCTTGGAATTGAAACAAAACCTGATAGAAGAGCTTCGGAAATGTGTGGACACCTGCAAGTACCTTTTCATCTTCTCTGTGGCCAACATGAGGAACAGCAAGCTGAAGGACATCCGGAACGCCTGGAAGCACAGCCGGATGTTCTTTGGCAAAACAAGGTGATGATGGTGGCCTTGGGTCGGAGCCCATCTGATGAGTACAAAGACAACCTGCACCAGGTCAGCAAAAGGTTGAGGGGTGAAGTGGGTCTCCTGTTCACCAACCGCACAGAGGAGGAGGTGAATGAGTGATTCACGAAATACACAGAAATGGACTACGCCCGCGCTGGTAACAAAGCAGCTTTCACTGTGAGCCTGGACCCGCGGCCCCTGGATCAGTTCCCCACTCCATGGAGCCACAA
>NW_016867631.1:0-768 GCF_001698545.2 Rhinopithecus bieti | reverse complement strand
AGTCTCGGCCTCCCAAAGTGCTGGGATTACAGGCTTGAGCCACCGTGCCTGGCCCAACACCCCTATCTTTACAAAAGACAAAATTAGCTGGTACCCACCTTGTCATCCTAGCTACTTGGGTGACTGAGGTGGGAGGATCAATTGAGACTAGGAGGTTGAGGCTGCAGTGAGCCATGATTGTGCCACTGCATTCTAGCTTGGGCAACAGAGTGAAACCCTGTCTCAAACAAACAAACAACAGGTGGGATGTCTATCACTACTGGAACAGTTGAGTCCTATGGGAGATTTGGACTATGGGACTATCTCCTATGGGAGATAAGGTTTCTTTCGATTTATAGAAATGGAAAGCCTGGGTAGCATGGTGAAACCCAGTCTCCACAAAAAACTACAAAAATTAGCTGAGCGTGGTGGCTTGTGCCTGTACCCCAGTTTCTAGGGAAGCTGAAGTGGTAGGATTGCTCGAGCCCAAGAGGTCACGGCTGTAGTGAGCTGAGATTCTGCCATTGCACTCCAGACCAGGCAACAGAGCAAGACCCTGTCCCAAAAATAAAAAAGAAGAAATGGAAGAGAATCACATTACAAAAGAAGAAACAGTAATTTTAAATGTGCAGTGACAGGAAGCACAATGTATACTTGGAGAAATGTAATTACAATACAGAGAAAATGAAAGATCTTTTGACTATCAACTTTTATTTTATAAAAGAATACACAGTGGCTAAAGAAACAAAAGGCTTATAATGAAAGTAAGTCTTCTGTCCTAGTGTTTTC
>NW_016867630.1:0-766 GCF_001698545.2 Rhinopithecus bieti | reverse complement strand
TTGGGCTTTGCATACTGTAAATTCTTAATGTCTCTGTCACACATTCTACTTTTTTAAAATTTTAACTCTAAAATGTTTCCAAAATTCTCAAGTCATGAAGAGTACAAAATATTATAGGATTCTGTTCAGGATTTGGCCTATTGGAAGCAAAACTTTATGTTCTTCCTTCTCATGGGCATCCAGTGTTGAGAACCACTACTGCAGATGGGTGGCCCCAAGACCAGAGAACAAAATTTAGTAGTTGAAAAGTGATGTGTCTATAGAACTAGTCTTTACATTCTTATGGTTCTCTGAACTATTCTAATATAGACTGCTAGGACTTAAACCTGCCTCTCTTCCTTTACAAGACCATACACAAAAAGGTTTCTAACACATAGTGTTTGACATACTTACACACACTTATTTATAAACCTATGAAGTGGACTCGGACCATTTAAGGACTACTTTCTTTCTGGACATTTCCACTGAGAGTGTAAGTAATAAACATTTATACTGCCGTTTGGAAAAGGAGCAAGATTTGATTGTGAGAAGTGTACTTCTATGGATACTTGGTTCATGCAAAGGGGGATAGTGTTCCTCAAATACCACAGTAGACTGATCTCCACGTAAAGGCAACACATTTGTCCCTACAATGTGAAGTTTATTCTTTATAACTTACAGCCACAACCCTTTGATTTGCTGTTTTTATGAAAAGGATAATTGATACATTTTACTGGAGACTTTCTGAGGATCACTCAGAAAGAAATGAACAAAGTCTCTAGTATTT
>NW_016867629.1:0-1677 GCF_001698545.2 Rhinopithecus bieti | reverse complement strand
AGTTGAATGGAGTGTTCAGAAATAAATCCTCACTTTTATGGTCCATTGGTTTTTGACAGGAGTGCCAAGACCATTCAATGGGGAAAGAATAATCTTTTCGGCCGGGCGCAGTGGCTCAAGCCTGTAATCCCAGCACTTTGGGAGGCCGAGACGGGCGGATCACGAGGTCAGGAGATCGAGACCATCCTGGCTAACCCGGTGAAACCCCGTCTCTACTAAAAAAAATACAAAAACTAGCCGGGCGAGGTGGCGGCGCCTGTAGTCCCAGCTACTCGGGAGGCTGAGGCAGGAGAATGGCGGGAACCCGGGAGGCGGAGCTTGCAGTGAGCTGAGATCCGGCCACTGCACTCCAGCCTGGGCGACAGAGCGAGACTCCGTCTCAAAAAAAATAAATAAATAAATAAATAATCTTTTCGACAAGTTGTACAAGGACAACTGGACATCCTCCTCTTCCTTACACCATACACAAAAACTCCAAATGGATCAT
This sequence comes from Rhinopithecus bieti, assembly GCF_001698545.2. Lineage (NCBI taxonomy): Eukaryota > Metazoa > Chordata > Mammalia > Primates > Cercopithecidae > Rhinopithecus > Rhinopithecus bieti. The sequence continues at coordinate 1,190 of NW_016867629.1, read as the reverse complement.
AGGCCTAAATATAAAAGCAAGACCCACAAAACTTATAGGAGAAAACACAGCAGAAAAGCTTCATGCCTTTAGGTTAGGCAATGCCTTCTTAGCTATGACACCAAAAGCACGAGTGACAAAGAAAACAGTAGACAAATTGGACTTCATCAAAGTTAGACATTTTTCTGCTTCAAAAGATGCCATGGAGAAAGTGAAAAGGGCTGGGCACAGTGTCTTCTTACAATGCTTGTTACACAGAGTAATCCCAGCTCTTCTGGAAGCCGAGGCAGGAGGATTGCTTGATACCAGGAGGTTGAGGCTACAGTGGGCCATGATGCTGCCACTGCACTCCAGCCTGGGCAACAGAGCAAGACCCCGACTCAAAAAAAATTAAAAATAAAAGACTGGGTGGGGTGGCTCACGCCTGTAATGCCAACAATTTGGGAAGCCAAAGTGGGTGGATTGCTGGAGCCCAGGTGTTCAAGACTAGCCTGGGCCACATGGTGAAATCCTATCTCTTCCAAAAAAAAAAAAATACAAAAAGCAGCAGAGCATGATGTCATGCACCTACGATCCCAGCTACTCTGGAGCCTGAGGCAGGGTAGGATGACTTGAGCCCTGGAGGTCAAGGCTGCAGTGAGCTATGATCGTGCCACCGCACTCCAGTCTGGGCAACAGAGAGAGACCCTGTCTCAAAAAAATAAAAAAATATATTAAAATAAAAAAGAAAATGAAAAAGCCAATCCACAGACTGGGAGAAAATATTGGCACATCATATAGCTGATAAAGGACTTGTATCCAAAACATAAAGAATTATTACAACTCAAAAAGAAAAATAACACTACTTCCTGTTCACCAGACTTTAAAAAAAAAAGTAAAAGAAAGACAAATAGCAGAATCTTAAAATAGTCAAAAATCTGAAGAGACGTTTCTCCAAAGAAATATACAAGCGGCCAAAGAGCACATGAAAAGATGTTCAGTGGCCACAGTGATGCACCTGCAATCCCAGCTACTCAGGAAGCTGAGGTGGCAGGATCACTTGAGCCTGGGAATTTGAGATCAGCCTGGGCAACATGAGATTCCATCTTAAAAAAAAAAAAAGATACTGAAAAATGCCCCATTAGGAAAATGCAAATTAAAACCACAATGAGCGGCCAGGCGCGGTGGCTCAAGCCTATAATCCCAGCACTTTGGGAGGCCGAGACGGGCGG
>NW_016867628.1:0-770 GCF_001698545.2 Rhinopithecus bieti | reverse complement strand
TTTTTGAGATGGAGTCTAGCCTTTTTGCCAGGCTGGAATGCAGTGGTGCGATCTCAGCTCATTGCAATCTCTGCCTCCTGGGTTCAAGCTATTCTCCTCCCTCAGCCTCCTGAGTAGCTGGGATTACAGGCACATGTCACCACGTCCAGCTAGTTTTTGTATTTTTAGTAGAGACAGGGTTTGACCATGTTGGCCCGGATAGTCTCGATCTCCTGACCTCATGATGTGCCCACCTCAGCCTGCCAAAGTGCTGTGATTACAGGTGTGAACCACCATGCCCGGCACATTTTTTAAAATTTAAGACATTTTTTATTCCATTTTAGGCTTGCAAACTACTGATACTCAATTTTATTACCCTGGCAGTTGTCAGCTAAATAGCTTTAAATTTGAATATTGAATGATACCATTCTTAGATGAAAAATCACATAGTAAAATTTGCCTCTCAAGATACAGGAAGAAAAAGACTACTGGTGCTAGAGCGAGACTAAACATGGATGTCAAATCAAACACAAAATTATGGAAATCTATCATGGGATAGATAGTAGTATCATAGCATTGTATGAGGAGACCAATTTTATTTACATAGAGACTACCTACCTTTTAACTGGATCTCTGAGCTCTTGGCAGAGCCTCATAATAATTCTCCCATTTTGGAGGCCCAGGAGTCAGTGTGGGCTGACAACTGCCAGGATAATAAAACTGATCCTTTTACAGTGCACCCATCAACTCGTCATTTACATCAGGTATAACTCCCAATGCAATACTTCCCC
>NW_016867627.1:0-1425 GCF_001698545.2 Rhinopithecus bieti | reverse complement strand
TCAAAAGAATCTATGTAACGTAATTGAAAAGACACTGCATATTTAATTTTGATTATACAGCACAAAACATATATATTTATATTTATACTTTATAGGTATTTTTATCACCATGAAAATTATATGTAGAATTCTAATTGATTTTAATTCAGAGTTATCTTTTGATATTTAAAAAATATAAAATTCAAAGAATATAATGAATATGTGGATTAACTCCATGTTAATAGAGTCATGAATCCTGAGGCACAATACTAATCTTCTTAATTAAAGCAAAAGTAAATTAAATCATATTGAAATAATCAGTTGAAAGTCTGATAGTAAGGGAGGCGTAAATAAACATGATTACGAATTTCCACCTCTGAGAGTAAAATAAAGTAACACCATCAACATAGATTGATCTGTATCACAGATTTTAAAGGCCATTATTAAAAAATAAAATTTATATATTTTCATTTAGGCATTTTCTTTTTTTCTTAATTTTATTTTCATAGAGATAGGGTCTCCCTATGTTGACCAGGCTGTTCTCAAACCTCTGACCTCAAGGAAATCTTCCTATCTTGGCCTCCCAAAGTATTTGGATTATAGGCATGAGCCACCATGCCTGGCCTGGCATTTTATCTTGATCCTATGACTTGAAACATACCCTACATGTCAATGACAATAAGGTACTTTTTGTAGTGACATTTATTCTGTGAAAAAAAAAAAAAGAAAAAAACACATATATTATATAGAATACTAGGGTAGTCCTTTTATAGTTAGAATGTTTATTATAAATTTCTTGGTTCCTTAAAAAAGGCCTCCTTTTAAATTTTAGTACTTTGGTTTTTCTTGTAACTGAATTATTAACTCAAGTTAGTAAAACACGTTATTTTGGTTTTGGTGCATCAGAAATCTTTGAAGTGAGGCAATGATTCATTTATCATATAGATTTAAAAAGCTTTTATATTCTGGTTAAGAAAACAGTAATCCCTAAAACACTTATAGCTTACTGACACAACCAGCATGCTCTCTGCCCACAAAGACAGGACAGTACATTTTGATAAATGAATGTGATTCTTAAAACTTCATTATTTCTCAGCACCCCATGGAAAATAAAGAACAGAAAAAGTAAAATTGATTGTGACTTTTGACAATTATTAGTTAGATAAAGGAGGTAACAATTGCCAAAAAAATCACAAAAGTGAGCATGTTACCTGGCTATGACAAAGAGCACACAACTGACACCCAAGTAAGCCAGCAGAATATACATCCAGATATCAGGGGAGAGAGGATTCAGGAAGGAGAAGACGCCTGGGTTTGTACCATTGGGCTTGCGGTACAAAATACTTATTCCAAGTGTCATAAAGGGCTTGGAAAAGTCGATGACCTTCTCTCGAACATAGGTAATAGCCAGGGGAGCAACTGCAAGGTCAGCTTTCTGTAGACAGA
>NW_016867626.1:0-768 GCF_001698545.2 Rhinopithecus bieti | reverse complement strand
GGCCTTGTTCTTTCTTTAACTCTAGGGTTTTCCCCTTACATTTTCAAGTAATATTTGTTTATACTTTAGAAATTATTATCTAGCTTTATTTCATTGTGATTAGATTCTGATTTCTACTTTGGAGTATTTGTTGACTTGTTTCCCTCTGTATAAGATCATTTTTGTCAGTATTCTATGAAGAAAGATATTCTGTGTATGAAGGGTGAAAAAATTAAGTTATTAATATCATTCAGTTTTTCTAATTTCGTATCTATTGCCTAATTGATATTTGCCAAGATAGGCAATATATTGCTCTCACATTCTTCCTGTAGTTTATATCAATTTCTCTTTTATTCGTTTTATTTTATATACTGTGATTCTGTACTCTTCAGCATATTCATATTTTCAAACGTTAGATCTTCAGAGTGAATTATATATATATTTCCAGTATAAAAGTTGTAGTTATTCCCTATCTCTACTGGTTTTTTCTTTTTTTCTTGTTTGCTTTACATTCTACTTTGTACCAATATTACACCCTTTTTTTCTTTCAGATATGCATTGAATGAGTCCATCTTTGCCAATTTCTCTATTTTTAATATGTCTGTATTCTTGTTTTAGGAATAGCTCTTAGCACAATATACATAGTCGTTGAATTTTTTAAAAATCGTGGCTGAGAATCACTGTCCTTTAACAGCAAAGTTTAGTTCACTCATATTTTTTGGTAACAACTGATATGTTTGCTCTTCTATTATACTTAATGCTTTCTATTATTTTTTTTTTTTTTTTTTT
>NW_016867625.1:0-1680 GCF_001698545.2 Rhinopithecus bieti | reverse complement strand
CCTCCAATGAGTAAGCCCAAGAATCTGCACTGACTCCTTTCTTTCTTCAAGAATGGTCCCAGAGTGGAAGGGCTCTCTTTGGTCATAGCGAGAAAGGTCTCGGTCATTAGAAAGCTTTGATTCTCAGCACAAAAACCAACGTGCACATCTAGCTCATCGACAAAGGCCAGATCCAGCCGTGTGACATCATCTTCTGGAAAAGCCTCCCGTCAAAAGCTAAACTTTAGGATATACACATTTCTAATTTGAGAAAGGAGGATGAGGGGAAAAAAAACATCAGATGTCTGGTTCCTAATGAGGCTTTTATTCTTTACAAAGTGCAGCTGCTTCTGCTTATCACCCACGCTTCTCCCTGCCTCTTGAAAACAGTCTTACTTTCTCCACTGCCATCCTCATCTTCGTCTTCGTCCTCATCGTCAGTGTACAAGACAGGCCCGTCCGAGTCAGAGTCATTGGCTTGGTATTCCCTGTGGCCTTCATCTTCTGAGGCACTAAAGGATTCTGAAGATTCACCCATCAGACCAGGAGTCAGTAGCTGAGGCACTGTCTTCCCCAGCTCCTCTTTGGTTGTGAAACTGTTAAAGGCAGAAAAGCATGGGAGTGATGTGAAGCTCACAGCAATCCTTGGGGGCACCAACACCATGAAAAAGAGCTCTAGTTTCATGGGCTTCCTTCAGGCTGGGGAAAGCAGACACATGACATAGGCCAGGCTAAAGTCACTGAAATGAAACCTTAATTCTCAAGGTTTTACATTTTTCATTTGTAAAATGCAAAGGCTTGGTATCTGATACATTTAGCAAACAAGTAGGGTAAAACTACATTTTGCAAATTATTTTTTTCCATAGCAATGGGGGTTCAGTGAAAAGAATAATGAGCTAGAGGCTCCTGGATATTTGACATTATCTGCACTTTTTCTTTGACCTGTGTGAACTTCTGCTTATCCTTCAAGTGTCAGCTACAGCCTCACCTCCTTCAGGAATTTTTCCTGGACCTTCAGTTTAATTCCTTGCCCACCATGTCTGTCCCATGGGGACCTGAAGACAACCCTGCCAGAGTGCTTAGTGTACTACACCTTGACCACCCATTGCTTCTCTGCCTTCTCAATCCCACAAGTTCCTGGAAAAGTGAGACTCATTGTTTTGCATCACAGCACCCAGAAGGTAGTGACATAGAAAAGTACATCTTCTTTCATTAATATATGGCTGGGTTTGGTGGTTCACACCTATAACCCCAGCACTTCGGAAGGCTGAAGCGGGAGACTCGCTTGAGCCTAGGAGTTCAAAACCAGCCTGGGCAACATAGGGGACCTCGTCTCCACTAAAAATACAAAATATTAGCCTGGAGTGGTGGCCGGCACCTGTAATCCCAACTACTTGGGAGGCTGAGGCAGGAGAGTTGCTTGAACCCGGGAGGTGGAGGTTGCAGTGAGCCGAGATAGCGCCATTGCACTCCAGCCTGGGCAACAAGAGCAAAACTCCATCTCAAAAATAAATAAATAAAATAAAATAAAATAAAATAAAATAAAATAATTAGCTGGGTATGGTGGCGCTTGCCTGTAATCCCAGTTACTTGGGAGGCTGAGGTGGTAGGATTGCTTGAGCCTGGGAAGTTGAAGCTGCAGTGAGCCATGCTAGCACCACTGTACTCCAGCCTGGGTAACAGAGTGAGACCCTGTCTCAA
>NW_016867624.1:0-765 GCF_001698545.2 Rhinopithecus bieti | reverse complement strand
CATAAAGCAAATTCTTAGAGACCTACAAAGAGACAGACTCCCACACAATAGTGATGGGAGACTTGAACACTCCACTGTCAGTATCAGATCAATGAGAAAGAAAATTAACAAGGATGTCCAGGACTTGAACTTAGCTCTGCACCAAGCTGACCTAATAGATATCTACAGAACTCTCCACCCCAAATCCACACAGTATACATTTTCTCAGCACCACATCACACTTATTCTAAAATTGACCACATAATTGGAAGTAAAACACTCCTCAGCAAATGTAAAAGAACAGAAATTATAACAAACAGTCTCTCAGACCACGGTGCAATCAAATTAGAACTCAGGATTAAGAAATTCACTAAAACTGCACAGCTACATGGAAACCGAACAGCCTGCTCCTGAATGAGTACTGGGTAAATAACAAAACGAAGGCAGAAATAAAGATGTTCTTTGAAACAAATGAGAACAAAGACACAACATACCATAATCTCCAGGACACATTTAAAGCAGTATGTAGAGGGAAACTTATAGCACTAAATGTCCGCATGAGAAAGTGGGAAAGATCTAAAATCGACACCCTAACGTCACAATTAAAAGAACTAGAGAAGCAAGAGCAAACAAATTCAGAAGCTAGTAGAAGACAAGAAATAACTAAGATCAGACCAGAACTGAAGGAGATAGAGACAAAAGAAACCCTTCAAAAAAAATCAATCAATTCAGGAGCCGTTTTGAAAAGATGAACAAAATAGACCACTAGCTAGACTGTTAAAGAAG
>NW_016867623.1:0-761 GCF_001698545.2 Rhinopithecus bieti | reverse complement strand
ATAAAATCTAAAAGGAAGCTTTCTGAGAAACTGCTTTGTGATGTGTGAATTCACCTCACAGAGTTACGCCATTCTTTTCATTCAGCAGTTTTCTAGCAATGTTTTCTTGGAATTTGCAATAGGATATTTGGGAATGCATTGAAGCCTATGGTGAAAAGGAAATATCCTTAGATAAAACCAAAAGGAAGTTTTCTGAGAAACTACTTTGTGATGTGTGAATTCATCTCACAGAGTTACACTGTTCTTTTCATTAAACAAATTGCTAACACTGTTATCTTGGAATTGGCAGTGGGATATTTTGCAAGGCATTGAAGCTTTCAGTGACAAAGGAGTTATCCCCAGACAAAACTAGAAAGAAACTTTCTAAGAAACTGCTTTGTTTTTTGTGAGTTCATCTCACAGAGTTACATGATTTTTTTCAGGAGCAGTTTGGTGGCACTGCTTTTATGGAATCTGCAAAGGGATATTTGGGAGCTGCTAGGGACCTCTGATGAAAAGAAGATAAAAGCTGAAGAGAAGCTTTTGTGAAACGGTTTTGTGATGTGTCTATTCATCTCATAGAGTTTAACGTTTTGTTGATTGAGCAGTTTGGCATCACAGTTTTGTAGTGTCTAAGAAGAGATATTTGGGAGCACATTGAAGCCTATGGTGAAAGACGAATTATACTCAGATTTATACTACAAAGAAGATTTCTGAGAAACAGCTTTGGGGTGAGTGAATTCAACACACAGAGTTACACCTTTCTTTTCATTGAGCAGTTT
>NW_016867622.1:0-1680 GCF_001698545.2 Rhinopithecus bieti | reverse complement strand
AGGATTGCTTGAGCCCAGGAGGCAGAGGTTGCAGTGAGCCGTGATCATACAACTGCACTCCAGCCTGGGCAACAGAACCAGACCCAGTCTTAAAAAAAAAAAAAAAAAAAAAAAAAAAAAAAAGCCAGATGCAGTGGCTCACACCTGTAATCCCAGAACTTTGGGAGGCTGAAGAAGGAGGATCACCTGAGGTCAGGAGTTCCAGACCAGCCCGGCCAACACGGTGAAACACCGTCTCTACTAAAAATGCAAAAATTAGCCAGGTGTGGTGGTGCGCACCTGTAGTCCCAGCTCCTTGGGAGGCTGAGGCAGGATAATCACTTGAACCCTGGAGGCGGAGGTTGCAGTGAGCTGAGATCATGCAATTGCACTCCAGCCTGGCCTACAGAGTAAGACTCCATCTCAAAAAAAAAAAAAGCCGGGCGCAGTGGCTCATGCCTGTAATCCCAGGACTTTGGGAGGCCAAGGCGGGGAGATCACGAGGTCAGGAGATCGAGACCGTCCTGGTAACACAGTGAAACCCCATTTCTACTAAAAAAAAATACAAAAATTTAGCTGGGCATGGTGGCAGGTGCCTGTAGTCCTAGCTACTCGGGAGGCAGGAGAATGGCATGAACCTGGGAGGCAGAGCTTGCAGTGAGCGGAGATTGTACTGCTGTACTCCAGCCTGGGCGACAGAGTGAGACGCTGTCTCAAAAAAAAAAAAAAAGGCAGGGGGGTTCCTTTGCACAAACTTGCCGCGTATGCCTGATTGCTGTGTTCCACGATGTTGCCCAGGACAGGTAGGGCACACCTTGTTGCAGTCGTGTTTGCCAACATCTCAGTTCTTGCCACTCAGTCTCCCTCCCGTGCTGTGGTTATCCACTCTCAACCTCCATAAGAGAAAGCACTCTGTCCCCTGGGCTTCTGTTGATGGCTCTGAGGGACCTGGGGACTCACGCAGTGGCCAAACAGAGCTCAGCTCCACCCCAGCCTCTTTACTCAGCCCTCGACAGGCCCTGCCCACACCCCAGTTCCCTGTAGGTATCCAGGCAACTCCCTTGGCTCCTCCTTAAAACTGGTGACACCTTTTAATCCTCAATTGAAAATGGTTCCTCTAATCCCTGGATTGTTCTCACAATTTTTTTTTTTTTTTTTAGATGGCGTCTCGCCCTGTCCCCAGGTTGGAGGGCAGTGGTGTGATCTTAGCTCACTGCAACATCCACCTCCCAGGTTCAAGCGATTCTCCTGCCACAGCCTCCCAAGTAGCTGGGACTACAGGTGTGCACCACCACGCCAGGCAAATTTTTGTGTTTTTAGTAGAGACAGGGTTCCACCATGTTGGCCAGTCTGGTCTCGAACTCCTGACCTCATGATTTTGCCCGCCTTGGCCTCCCAAAGTGCTGGGATGATAGGCATGAGCCACTGCACCCAGACTCTTATGATTTTTTTTTTAATGGCTTTACTACTTTTTTTTTTTTTTTTTGAGACGAAGTCGCTCTGTCCACCAAGCTGGAGTGCAGTGGCGCTATCTCGGCTCACTGCAAGCTCTGCCTCCCGGGTTCCCGCCATTCTCCTGCCTCAGCCTCCCGAGTAGCTGGGACTGTGTGGTGGCAAGTGCCTGTAGTCCCAGCTACTTTAGAAGCTGAAGTGAGAAGATCGCCTGAGCCTGAAAAGTTGAGGCTGCAGTGAGCCATGATC
>NW_016867621.1:0-1683 GCF_001698545.2 Rhinopithecus bieti | reverse complement strand
GTATAATAGGTAAAAAAGTGGCATTCTCTGATTTTCAATGAGTTTCAGCATTGTTACATTGTTATGTATTTATAGTCATATACATAATACAATATTGTTTTAATATATTTTGTATATATATTAATGCCATATATATGGCACTGTCTGTTGTATTCTTTGGCCATTTTTCTATTGGCAATCTTGTGTTTCTCTAAATTGATTTGTAAAAGAAAACTTTTTTTTTTTTTTGAAATGGAATCTCACTCTGTCGCCAGGCTGGAGTGCAGTGGTGCAATCTTGGCTCACTGCAACCTCCGCCTCCCGGGTTCAAGTGATTCTCCTGCCTCAGCCTTCCAAGTAGCTGGGACTACAGGCGTGCACCGCCACGCCCAGCTAACTTTTGTATTTTTAGTAGAGATGGTGTTTCCTCATGTTGGCCAGGATGGTCTCGATCTCTTGACCTCATGATCCAACCGCCTCGGCCTCCCAAAGTGCTGGGATTACAGGCGTGAGCCACTGCGCCCAGCCTAAAATAAAACTTTTATACATCAGGATTTTGACCCTTACAAGTTTTTACAAATATTTCCTCAAGTATTTGCCCTTCCTCTTTGGTTTATTTAGGGTACGTCTTTGATACACATAAGGCCTTTCCAGGTCCTACTTGGTATAGAAGCACAGGAAGAAAGGTCAATAGATTGGACTGTCCAAAACCTTCAGATTTCAGAATCTAAATGCTTTCCTCCTCTCACTTAAGTTCTGTGCTTCAGGTATGTTATTGACTTTGAAGGTCAGCAGTTTTATAGCGTGGCAGCTCTGCTTCTGAACATTCAGATCTGTACTCTGGACAGAGCAGCCACCATAGTTGACCAGGGAGTGGGTGTGACCCTGCCAGGGTTCCCATTTTTTGTTGGATGATTCTCGGGGCTTAATGCTGAAGGAACAGGTTCCCAGGGCTAGGGTGTGAAACTCAACTGTAATATCACAAACCTCTTCAAAATTCTACCCCGAGGAGGCCAAGAACTATCTGAGTAGACCTATCCATCTGACGCTAAATTTCTCCATCCAGCCTGAAAACAGCCTCCTGTCATCCCCCCAGCCTAGCAAGTCCCTCGTGCTGCTGGCGGCTGAGCAGACCAGTGGCAGTTTCTCACAGCTCTCAGGAAAGCCCCAGCCCACAGCAGACAGGTAGGTCCTCTGTGGGGTCAGCTCCAGATCCCTTCCTCCAGCATGAAGTCATGGGATCAATGACACCCTCTACCAACGTATCTCAGTTCCTTCTTTGTATTTTAGATAGTCATGCACATGGCTTTTTCTGTCAATTTTATTGTAAGCCTGCCTTTGAAAACAAGGTCTTTGGCTCTTTGATCTGAATATTCACTCCTTAGGCAAAATCCAGTGTTTTCTAATGACAGGTGTTCAATAAAAGGAATGAGGGATGAGAAAATCAATTCAAAGAAGTGAAGCTAACAAAGCAGGCTCATGGTGGAGTTAGCTATTGACTCTTTCCAATCCAAGCGCACAAGGATCCCGGGGGTAAAACCCTAGTTCTCTTTGCCTCATCTGCGTCTTCTTTTTTTGTTTTCTTTTTTCTTCTTATCTTTTCTTTTCGTTTTTTTTTTTTTTTTTTTTTTTTTTTTTTTTGGAAGACAGAGTTTCACCCTTGTTGCCCAGGCTGGAGTGCAATGGCGTGATGTTGGCTCACTG
>NW_016867620.1:0-769 GCF_001698545.2 Rhinopithecus bieti | reverse complement strand
CGTGGCACTAAACAAACCAAGAAAGGGACACTTGTTTCCAGTGTTTGAGCTGAAACAAGAGGAGCCCAGCTGGAAATATGCACATCAGGTCTTCAGCTTGTTGCAGGTCTGTGCGTAAGCACTGCTCTCCAAAACACTACAAAAGCACTGCCTTAATTTTCCGGGTATGAATACATTTTAGCAAGGATGCAAATTTGCGAATAATCTACAAATACTGAGGATCGATTGTAATTGGTTTGGTTTGTAATCCTGTACATTTCACTTTATTTACAAACATTACTCTGTGAAGGGGGATAGGGCCCTAATAAGGAGACAAACTGCTCAGGCACAGTGACTCATGCCTGTGATCTCAGTACTTTGAGATGCCAAGGTAGGAGGATCGCTTGAGCCCAGGAGGTGGAAACCAGCCTGGGCAATGTGAGACCCCATTTCTACAATTTTTTTTTTGAGACAGAGTCTCACTCTGTTGCCCAGGCTGGAGTACAGTGGTATGATCTCAACTTACTGCAACCTCTTGCCTCCTGGGTTCAAGCGAGTCTCGTGCCTCAGCCTCCCAAGTAGCTGGGATTACAGGCACCCACCACCATGCCCGGCTAATTTTTGTATTTTAGTAGAGATGGGGTTTCACCATGTTGGCCGGGCTGGTCTTGAACTCCTGACCTCAAGTGATCCACCCGCCTCGGCCTCCCACAAAAATTCTTTTTTAAAAATTAGCTAGGGGCCGGGCGCGGTGGCTCACACCTGTAATCCCAGCACTTTGGGAGGCCGA
>NW_016867619.1:0-765 GCF_001698545.2 Rhinopithecus bieti | reverse complement strand
GGCGCGGCGGCGGCCGGGGCCGCGGTCCTGGGGCGGGGCCAGGCGTCGGTGGCCGTGACTGGAGACTGTTACTGAGGGCGGCCCGGGCAGTAAGCAGTCTAGAGCCAAGGTGCCGGCGCGCTGTCCGGGCGGGGTGCCCCGGTCGCCCCGGTTGGGGGCGCTGCTGCTCCGCCTCCCCCGTGTCTCCCGCCCTGTCCCGCCCGGCGCTGGCGGCCAGGCACGCGGCCCCTGACGTCAGAGGGCCGTGACGTCAAAGATGTCCCAGAGGGGCACTTCCGGCGGGGCGGGGCGGGGCGGGCCCTGCCGAGGCCCCGCCCCCCGGTCCTGAGAGGACAGCTCCGCTCGCAGAGGCGGGAAGCCGTGGGCGCCACGGGACCCGCTGGACGGGACCGGCCGGGGAGGGGCGCCCGGCGCCATGCGGGGCGGGGGTCTCAGGAGGGCCGAGGAGGCGGGGTGGGCGTCCGTCTGTCGCCTGCACCCCGCTCAGCCGGCCTGGGCAGCGAGGCTGAGTCACCGCGCCGCAGGGAGGGAGAGGAGGGGCGCGTCTCCTGGGGCGCCAGCACCTTCGCCCCACTTTCCTGGGAGGATGGCGCAGGAGCCCCAAGAAAGCCGGGGGGGTCTCCGAGGTCGGTCCTCCACTCGATGCTCCTCCGAAGTTGCTGCGTCTCCATCGGGCGCCGGCAGGTGCTGCGCGGGCTCGTGTCGTCTCTGGCCCCGGCTCCACAGCCGCGAGGGGACCCCGGTGCCCCCCGCCCGCCCCCGTCC
>NW_016867618.1:0-1677 GCF_001698545.2 Rhinopithecus bieti | reverse complement strand
GAAAAGAAAATTCACTCAAGAGCACTCAGTCATTTATCCTAGCCATCTGTCTTACTTCCCTCAGCAGTGATTTGTCCTTTATAATACCCTTGATTATATGTCTGCAAGAACTTGATTGATAAATACTTTTAACCTTTCCCTTAGATTCAGTTTTTCCTATTCCATATTACATAGCATCAACCTGTTTCTCAGTTTCAGCGATTCCAGTAATTGTGTGTTAATTCATTTTTAACTTTTTAACCAAGCAAGGAATCCTTCCTTATTTTCCTAATAGCGAAGTCATAATATTTTTGCTTCATACACTTTGAGCTATACTCTTTATGGAATTGAAACCAGTTTAGATCGCATTTTACTTATTTTCAGTAAGATGTTTATGTACATGAAATGCAGATATACTGATACCTATTTAATCATCATTAGGCCCCCAGTGACTGGCTACCATGTGTTTCCCTACTGATTTAAATATATTGTTTTCTACAAACACAAATTTCAAGACCAACTCAAAGCTACAGGCTTTCTATTCAATCAGATACTTACAATATAAATTAAACATTAGGAAGCTGACATACATATTGAATGCCCACAGGTGTATAGTCCTGAGAGTAACTTAGAGAAGCTAGTACAATCTAAGGAATCAATTGTGCTCTACTAGAAATAGCCCTAGCTAGCTTCCTTTAGCTGAAGTAACAGAATGAGGTTCAGAATCTCAGCTCTGCCATTTCCTAGCTCTGTGACCAAATAAATCACTTAACCTCACTGCGACTCTAATGTGGGGAACATGATAAAAGCTGCCTGGAATCATCATAATATGAAATGGCGATAGTCTTTAAAAAGCACTTCAGGCCGGGCATGGTGGCCCACGTCTGTAATCCCAGCACTTTGGAAGGCCAACGAAGGAGGGTTGCTTGAGCCCAAGAGTTTGAAACTAACCTGGGCAACATAGTGAGACCCTGTCTCAAAAAGAAAAAAAAAAGTTAGTCAGGCATGGTCGTGCCCATCTGTAATCCCACCTACTCAGGAGGCTGAGGCAGGAGGATCACTTGAGCCCAGAAGTTTGAGGTTGCAGTGAGCTGTGATTAAGTCTCTTAAGGAAAAAGAAGTCTCTCAAGTCCAGAGCTGCTCTCTAGTCTCTTAAGAAAAAAAAAAAAAAAAAAAAAAAATACTTCGTCTTATTGAATCCTATCCAACCAAGGTAGACATTATTGCTTGTGATTTGGATTAAGCCCAGCTGTAGTGCTTCTAACGCTGGCAGAGTAAACACCAAAGTCCTAATATGTATCCTTGTTAGGCTTCAGAGCCAAAATATACTAAGACATTTTAGGAAAATACCACATTATGGTTGCTTTGTGAAATGACAAAAAATACTTTATGTAAACAAAGAATAAGTCACTCTGCAAGCAATTATTTAAAAGCACTAAAATATAGATAACTGAAAAGGAAAACTTTATGTAACAGCAACATTGTAGGTACCTTAGTAATTTTACTATATTTAGTTACACCCAGCCCTTGTTCCCAACTACCGTATATCAAGTTGGTTTTAAATCCAAGTTGTTTTATAATTCCAAGATAAGATTGTTTTTATTCATTATCATTTTTGAGAACTTCACAGGTCAGAAGTGCTACTGAACAGCACCTGCTTTGAGGACTGAAAATAATGTCTTCTCTGTAAAATAATTT
>NW_016867617.1:0-440 GCF_001698545.2 Rhinopithecus bieti | reverse complement strand
GATTTTTTTTTTTTTTTTTTTTTTTTTTTTTTTTTTTGGAGACAGAGTTTTGCTCTGTCGCCCAGGCTGGAATTCAGTGGCTGGATCTCAGTTCACTACAAGCTCCGCCTCCCGGGTTTACGCCATTCTCCTGCCTCAGCCTCCGGAGTAGCTGGCACTACAGGTGCCCGCCACCTTGCCCAGCTAGTTTTTTGTATTTTTTAATAGAGATGGAGTTTCACCAGGTTAGCCAGGATGGTCTCGATCTCCTGACTTCGTGATCCACCCATCTCGGCCTCCCAAAGTGCTGAGATTACAGGCTTAGCCACTGTGCCAGGCCCTAAAAATATGTTTGACAAAGAACCACTCATCATTTGGGGATAAATGTGAGGAGAAATTTTCACCTTATGGTAGTAAAGTTGTGGTGAAGTAGAAATTTTTGAATGCTCTTCTTACTCTTG
>NW_016867616.1:0-1435 GCF_001698545.2 Rhinopithecus bieti | reverse complement strand
AGACAGAGTCTCGCTCTGTCGCCCGGGCTGGAGTGCAGTGACACGATCTCGGCTCACTGCAACCTCCGCCTCCCGGGCTCACGCCATTCTCCTGCCTCAGCCTCCCGAGCAGCTGGGACTACAGGCGCCCATCACCATGCCCGGCTAATTTTTTTGTATTTCTAGTAGAGATGGGGTTTCACCGTGTTCGCCAGGATGGTCTCGATCTCCTGACCTCGTGATCCACCCGCCTCAGCCTCCCAAAGTGCTGGGATTACAGGCGTGAGCCACCGCGCCCAGCTTCTCCATCTTTTTTTTCCTTTCTTTGAGACAGGGAGTGCAGTGGCACAATCATGGCTCACTGCAGCCTTGACTTCCCAGACTCACGTGATCCTCTAGCCTCAGCCTCCCGAGTAGCTTGGACTAGAAGCACGCACCACCACAGGCTAGTTTTTGTATTTTTTGTAGAGTCAGGGTTTCACCATGTTGCCTAGGCTGGTCTCAAACTCCTGGCCTCAAGTGATCCGCCCACCTTGGCCTCCCAAAATGCTGGCATCACAGGCATGAGCTGCCATGCCCAGCCTTATTTCATCATTTTACAGAGGCCTCACCTCACCCTCCAGCTTGGGCTGACTTTCCTTCTTTCCCTTCACAGCTAAACTCTGTAAACAGGTATCAGTATTCACAACTTCCTAGTTCTCTCCTCCCACTCTCTATTTTTCCCAAGTTTTGTTTTAAAATATTTCTTTTCTTTTTATTTTTTAAAATTTTTTTTGAGACGGGATCTTGCTCTGTCGCCCAGGCTGGAGTACAATGGCGTGATCTCGGCTCACTGCAACCTCCACCTCCCAGGTTCAAGCGATTCTCCTGCCTCAGCCTCCTGAGTAGCTGGGATTACAGGCGCACACCACCACACCAGACTAATTTTTGTATTTTTAGTAGAGACGGAGTTTCACCATGTTGGCCAGGCTGGTATCGAACTCCTGGTCTCAGGTGATCCGCCTGCCTCAGCCTCCCAAAGTGCTGGGATTACAGGCATGAGCCACCGCGCCCAGACTTGTTTTAAAACATTTCAAACCTACCAAAAATTATAAGAATAGCACACGCCCTCTGGACTCCCCAGTTGTTGGTATCTGCCACATCTGCTTTCTCTCCCATTCTCTTCTCAGCACCCCCCTCCCCTGGGGCAGAAACCATGGTGCTACCTAAGAACAAAGACACCTTTCCTACAAAACCCCATAGAATTGGCGCATTTGGGAAACTGAACCTTGATATAGAGTCTATATTGACATTTTCCCAAGTATCTAAACAATGTTCTTACAGATATACTTCCTCATATAGGAACTAATCAAAGTTCACACGTGGCATTTGATTATGTCTGTTTATCCTTTAAGAATGAATTCTGGGCCAGGCGCGGTGGCTCAAGCCTGTAATCCCAGCACTTTGGGAGGCCGAG
>NW_016867615.1:0-770 GCF_001698545.2 Rhinopithecus bieti | reverse complement strand
GTTTTTCCTTATACAATTAGTTTTCTAAATCAAAAGTTGCAAGTTTTTTTAATTTAGGAAAAAAATATAAAAATATAAAATCATCCTTAATTCCAGAAACAACTATCCTGCTCTTACTTGAAGACTATTATTTAAAGAATTATATAAACTATTTTACGATTATATTCTTTTTACTTAATTAATTGTGAATTTCTTTGTGTGACAATATCATCATTTTTTCATCACACTGCAAGATCACTTCACTGATTAATATCCTATTGCTATGGCATGCCATCATTTATTTATTTTCTGCATATAAATTATCATCAAATATTTGTGGCAAAAATAAGATACTGTGAAGGTCCTTGGGCATATATCTTCTGCCACAGCATGATTGTTTCCTTAGGATAAAATGCCGAGAACTGGGATTTCTGGGTCAAGTAGCATGAGACTGTTAAAACTTGTTAAGCCATATTTTATTAAACTGATATACCCAACTTTCCTATTTGACCATCTCCCAAATCAGGTTATATTTTACAATTACTGTAAAATATAGTTGCAATCATGACAAAGTGTTTGTTGCCTGCTGATGCCCCAATTTGACCCTAGTTCTGCATATTGTCATGCGTTCATTTGAGTTGTATGCACTCGAGGTATTTTACATATGGAGTTTAATTACCTTTTAAAATGTCTTCTAAAAGATTACACAAAAAGGTAATATTGAAATGAAAAAATTGTTTAGATGGAAAGGCATGGAAACAAAACAACTTTAGTAAAACAATTATTCGTTT
>NW_016867614.1:0-770 GCF_001698545.2 Rhinopithecus bieti | reverse complement strand
CCCCGCGCGGGCGTGGAGCCGTCACGTGACCCACCCCGCGCGCGCGCCCGCCCTTCTCGCCACAGGTGCTGCAGCCCCGGGTCTCTGCTGGCTCCGCGGTCACCAAGTCACCGGGAGGCTCGGCAGCGCCGCCTCGGAGACTGTCCTCACCCTCCTCTCGAAGGCGAAGCGGCTAGGGCGTGACCTACCAGAGCCACCCAGCCAATGTGTGCGGCAGCCCACCAGAACCTGGGCCCGAGATCACCCTAGGTTAAAAAAACTGTTCTAATAAATGAATCAGATTTTACAGATGGGGAATCTGAGAGTTGGGCTAACTAACTTGGGTAAGGTCACTAGTAATGACAGAGCTGAAACTCAAAATGATGTCTTCTGACAGAGGTTCTTTTTAATTCCATGCCTTTCAGAATCCTAGACTGTTTTTATTTTATTTTAGAGACAGAGTCTCACTCTGTCGTCCAGGCTGCAGTGCAGTGGTGCAATATTTACTTACTGCATTCTCAACCTCCTTGGGGTCAAGTGATCCTCCCACCTCAGCCTCGCAAAGAGCTGGGACTATGATTGCGCGCCACCACGCCCTGCTAATTAAAAAAAAAAAAATTGGGCCGGGCGCGGTGGCCCAAGCCTGTAATCCCAGCACTTTGGGAGGCTGAGACGGGTGGATCACGAGGTCAGGAGATCGAGACCATCCTGGCTAACAGGGTGAAACTCCGTCTGTACTAAAAAAAATGCAAAAAACTAGCCGGGCGACGTGGCGGGCGCCTGTAGTCCCA
>NW_016867613.1:0-770 GCF_001698545.2 Rhinopithecus bieti | reverse complement strand
AGTTAACAAAAATAATAATGAAAAAAATTCAAGGACTCTCAGAAGGTACCACCTCTATTCATCCCTGATCTTCACAAACGTATATAGAATGTCCATATATTTGCTTTTTCTCTTCCCTAAGTCTTTTCTTATGTGTTTCTGTGAAAGAATTCTAGTCTTTGTCTTTTTTCTTTTTCTTTCTTTCTTTTTTTTGTTTTGACAGGGTCTCACTCTATTGCCAGGCTGGAGTGCAGTGGCGCGATCTTGGGTCACTGCAACCTCCACCTTCCAGACTCAAGCAATCCTCCCATCTCAGCCTCCCAAGCAGCTGGCACCACAGGCGTGCACCACAACACCTGGCTAATTTTTTGTATTTTTTTGGTAGAAAGAGGGTTTTGTCATTTTGCCTAGGCTGATCTTAAACTACTGAGCTCAGGCGATCCACCCACCTTAGACTCCGAAAGTGCTGGGATTGCAGGTGTGATCCGCCATGCCCAGCCTAGTTCTTGTTTTAGAAGCCACCCTCCCAACCCTGTCTGTTATTGTTTTAAAAAATATTTTCACAGCCTAGGCAACATAGTGAGACCCCATCACTACAAAAAATAAAAAATTAGCTGGGCGTGGTGGCTCATGCCTGTAGTCCCAGCTACTCGGGAGGCTGACATGGGAGAATTGCTTGAGCCTGGGAGATTGATGCTACAGTGAGCTGTGATGGTGCCACTGCACTCCAGCCTGGGAGACAGAGTGAGACCCTGTCTCAAATAAATACATAAATAAATAAAAATATTTTC
>NW_016867612.1:0-770 GCF_001698545.2 Rhinopithecus bieti | reverse complement strand
AGTGAGAACATGCGGTGTTTGGTTTTCTGTTCTTGTGATTTTTATTATACTTTAAGTCTTGGGATACAAGTACAGAATGTGCAGGTTTGTTTCATAGGTATACATGTACCATTGTGGTTTGCTACACTCATCAACCAATCATCTACATTGGTATTTCTCCTAAGGCTAGCCCTCTTCTAGCACCCCACCCCCTGACAGGCCCTGATATGTGATGTTCTCCTCCCTGTGCCCACATGTTCTCATTGTTCAACTCCCACCTCTGAGTGAGAACATGTGGTATTTGGTTTGCTCTTCTTGTGTTAGTTTGCTGAGAATGATGGTTTCTGGCTTCATCCATGTCCCTGCAAAGGACATGAACTCATCCTTTTTTGTGACTGTATAGTATTCCATGGTGTATATGTGCCACATTTTCTTTATGTAGTCTATAATTGATGGGCTTTTGGGTTCATTCTAAGTCTTTAACCTTTTGAAAGCTCTGAAAGTATATTTTATAAAAACACATTTAAAGCAATTGAATATTATAGCCAAGGAATTAACTACAACAAACAGAAGTTAACCTTTTTAATTATCACAGTTATTTTAATTATGACAATTTTTTAAATTCTAAAACATTATCTCAAAATATAGAATGCTTTAATATTTATCCTTTCTCTTTAAATACAGATAAAATACTTAAGGTAATTTCCATTATGTGTGATTTTCTGAAATTAATTACAAAACTCATATTTTGTGTTTTATTAAAATAAATTTTTAAATAATTAAAATACAAT
>NW_016867611.1:0-435 GCF_001698545.2 Rhinopithecus bieti | reverse complement strand
CCATCATCCATCAACCCATCCATCCATCCATCCATCCATCCATCATCCAGCCATTCCATCCATCATCCATCCATCCATCCATCCATCCATCCATCCATCCATCCATCCATCCATCCATCAATCCATCCATCCATCAACCCATCCTTCCATCCATCCATCCATCCATCCATCCATCATCCAGCCATTCATCCATCATCCATCCATCCATCCATCATCCATCCATCAACCCATCCATCCATCAATCCATCAACCCATCCTTCCATCCATCCATCCATCCATCCATCCATCATCCAGCCATTCATCCATCATCCATCCATCCATCCATCATCCATCCATCAACCCATCCATCCATCAATCCATCCATCCATCAACCCATCCTTCCATCCATCCATCCATCCATCCATCCATCATCCAGCCATTCATCCATCATCCATC
>NW_016867610.1:0-440 GCF_001698545.2 Rhinopithecus bieti | reverse complement strand
CTGCCATCTTACATATGGAGTATGAGTCAGCAAACATTTTTTTAAAGTGCCAGATGGTAAATATTTTAGGCTTTGTGGGTCATAAGGTCTCTGTTGCAACCATAGACAATACTCATAAATGAGAGTGCCTGTGTTCCAATAAAACTTTATTTATAGAAACAGGTTATAAGTTAGATCTGGCCTGCAGGCAATAGTTTGCCAACCCTTGATATAGAGATTAACCTGAATGCTCTTACTACAGTATTTTTTTCTTTATTGTATGGTGGTAATCTACAACAATTTTATTGTTTGATGATGCATTTATTTTTCAATAAACCCTTTTAGTTGCAATGAGTTTTTTATTTTATTTTATTTTATTTTATTTTATTATTTTTTTTAATCTGCTGCTTTGTCTTGGCCGACAATTTATTCTTTCATGAAAGCCAGCCCATAATCCCCAG
>NW_016867608.1:0-1124 GCF_001698545.2 Rhinopithecus bieti | reverse complement strand
GATAAAGAAAATGTGGCACATATACACCATGGAATACTATGCAGCCATAAGAAAGAATGAGTTTATGTCCTTTGCAGGGACATGGATGAAGCTGGAAACCATCATTCCCAGTAAACTAACACAGGAACAGAAAACCAAACACTGCATGTTCTCACTCATAAGTGGAAGTTAAACAATGAGAACATATGGGCACAGGGAGGGGAACATCACACACAGGGGCTTGTTAGGGGATTGGGGCAAGGAAAGGGATAGCATTAGGAGAAATGCCTAATGTAGACAATGGGTTGGTGGGTTCAGCAAACCACCCTGGCAAATGTATACCAATGTAACAAATCTGCATCTTCTGTACATGTATCCCAGAACTTAAAGTACATTAAAAAATAATAATGATGCAAAAAACACCCACTTTCATCCTTCAAGTCTGTGTGTGACCCAATTCTTTCAGGATGCCAGGAAAGAGCTCAAGATACAGAAAGCTGTCTGTATCCTTGCGAAAAGGATACCCTTTTCCTTTTCAAAAAAAAATTTACCCTTGTGAAAAGGCAGAGGGTCAATTGAGCTTGTTAATACTTAAGCCATCTGTGGACAGCAAGGCTAAAAGAGCATTGTAAAACTGGGGCTGCAGGCATCCACCCCCAGACAATCCTGCAGGGCCAGAGCCCAAAGCACTCACCCCAGCCTGTCAGGGGTTTGAGCAGTGGTAGCCACCCAACAGGTGAGCCACACCCTGTCGCATGTCCTGCAAGGGGGACCAGTGAACTCTCCCATTTAATTTTCAATGAGGCTTATCCTGAACACCATATTCAATGAGGCAAACTGCTCTTTCCCCCTACCTCCATACAAATGTTCCCAATTCCCTCTACCTTGTCCTATATAAAATAAAATTTCTCTAGCACTTATCTTATGATACTCAATTTATTTAGATATTTTGTGTAGTAAAGAATTTAACTTTGCCCAAAGAAAGCTCTGGCCATTGCCTTCAGCCACTGGGTGGTAATCTCTTAACCCTTTGGAGTATTCTCCTTGATAAAAGTGTCTTTGTTTACCTGGGAGATCAGGATATGCCCTAAGTCTAACAGTGGGATTTATGGTGGGAGCTTTGAATCACACAGAGTAAACCCAAG
>NW_016867607.1:0-1124 GCF_001698545.2 Rhinopithecus bieti | reverse complement strand
CTTGTATTTATTTTGCCTTTTAATGTATTATGTGGGCAATACAATTTTAATAAAAACTTTTATATATCAATAAGAATTCTCCCCAGAAATAGTGCTATAAAACTAGTTTAGGAAAACAAAAAATTGTGGGTACTGAAATTTGTATAATCTTCTTTTTTTTTTTTTTTTCTGAGACGGAGTCTTTCTCTGTCACCCAGGCTGGAGTACAGTGGTACAATCTCAGCTCACTGCAACCTCTGCCTCCTGGGTTCAAGCAATTCGCCTGCCTCAGTCTCCCGAGTAGCCGGTACTACAGGTGCGTGCCACCACACCGGGATAATTTTTGTATTTTTGGTAGAGACAGGGTTTCACCATTTTGGCCAGGCTGATCTTGAACTCCTGACCTCATGATCCACCGCTTCAGCCTCTCAAAATGCTGGGATTACAGGCGTAAGCCACCAAGCCTGGCTGAAATTTGTATAATCTTAAGGAGAGATGGTTTTTATAAATTAGAAGGATAGTGGCAATGTTTATCATACTTACATGTTAAATGATTGATAATCATTGTGTTAATCTTATACTTGCTTTCCTATCGTCTATTCCATTTACTTTTTGCCATTTGACTGGGGTGATATGCGTGCTTCGTGTGGTTAAAAAAAAAAAAAAAAAGCCTGTAGTAACATATGATCAGGAGCAGTAAGAAGGGAAGATAGCAAGTTTTTTCCTTTACTGTAGCGAGATAATAAGCCCTTGGATTATGAACAAAGTTCCATGTGGTAGCAGCTGATTGACTTGGGCAATATTACTTGCCTGTATCTGCTGGCCTGGGATTGGCAGAAGGAGAATCTTCCTAATGTGGCTTCAGAAATGAAAGGCCTAATTGGATATTCTCCCAAAATTTGTGATGGGGTAGAATCCTGAACAGTAGAAAAGATTATCAACTACATTGTCTTTGCTAAAAAGTTTTCAGTAGTGCTATTATCTGCAGGATAAAGTCTTATTCTTCTGATATAATGTATAATCTTGGTCTCTAGTAATCTAGATACCCATTTGTTTTTGAGCATTAGCTACACAAAGCTTCCTTAAACCCATTTCTCAATTCAACACTAATACTTGTGCTAGTCAGGGAAGGTATGAATCTTGAA
>NW_016867606.1:0-1125 GCF_001698545.2 Rhinopithecus bieti | reverse complement strand
AAAATGTTAAAGGGAGTCACAGAGAAAGGCCAGGTCACTTACAAAGGGAAGCCCATCCGAGTAACAGTGAACTTCTCAGGAGCAATTCTACAAGCCACAAGAGATTGGGGGCCAATATTCAACATTCTTAAAGAAAAGAATTTTCAACCCAGAATTTCATATTCAGCCAAACTAACTTTCCTAAGTGAAGGAGAAATAAAATCCTTTCCAGACAAGTAAATTCTGAGAAATTTTGTTACCACCAGGCTTTCTTTGCTAAAACTCCTGAAAGAAGCACTGAATATAGAAAGGAGAAACTGGTACCAGACACTAAAAAACACACCAAATTATAAAGATTAATGACACTATGTAAAAACTGCATCAACTAGTGCACAGAATAACCAAAGGACATCATGATGATAGGATCAAACTTGCATATAACAATACTAACCTTAAATATCTCACGTAAAAGACACAGAAAGACTGGCAAATCAGATAAGGAGTCAAGATCCAGTGATGTGCAGTATTCAGCAGCCTTATCTTACAGGCAAAGACACACACACAGGCTCAAAATAAAGGGTGCAAAATTTACCAAGCAAATGCAAAGGAAAAGAAACCAGGGATTGCAATCCTAGTCTCTGACAAAACAGACTTTAAACCAACAAGATCAAAAAAGACAAAGTAGGGCATTACATAATGGTAAGAGAACAATTCAACGAGAAGATCAAACAATTCTGAACATATATGCACCCAATACAGGAGCACCCAGTTTCAGAAAACAAGTTCTTAGAGACCTACAAAAAGACATTGACTTCTACACAATACTAGTAAGAGATTTTTACACTCCACTGTCAGTATGAGACTGATCAATGAGACAGAAAATTAACAAGGATATTCAGGACCTGAACTCAGCTCTGGATCAAGCAGACCTAGTAGACGTCTACAGAATTGTTTACCCCAAATCAACAGCATATACATTCTTCTCAGTGTCACATGGCACTTATTCTAAAATTGGCCACATAAATGAAAGTAAAGCAATTCTCAGCAAATGCAAAAGAACTGAAATCATAAGTCTCTCAGACCACAGTGCAATCAAATTAGAACTCAGGTTAAGAAACTCAAAACCACAAGCTTTCATGGAAATTG
>NW_016867605.1:0-1125 GCF_001698545.2 Rhinopithecus bieti | reverse complement strand
ATTCACATCCATTTAGTGAATTTGGCTCCCAGTTCAAATGAGATAAGCTCATTCTTCTTTGGGAAATTAAATAAGGATTTGAACTGCTCCCAATCAGATCGAATCAACAAACATTTCTTGGACACCTTATGTGTAAGGTGCCCAGGATAAAGAGAGGTGGCTGAGCCAGCCATGTTTCCAACTTTGTTAATTTGTTAAGTTTTCTGTTTCTTGTCTTGTGTTCCCCATATTTTATACCTGGGAGACATTTTACTTGTTGGGCTTGCATCATTCACATTCCCTTTGGCTTCTAGAAGCTGCTCAAAGAGTTTTTTTTTTTTTTTTTTTTAATTGCTTTTGGATTATATTCTGTTGAGCAAAACTTTCCCCTTGGTTGTTATGGCAACTTTCAAATTGCAAGAGTTAGATGTCAGCCCAGAGGTTTGACAAACAGATGACTTCCAGACAGAGGGGCTGATTTAGGAGTTTTGGATGGGGACACAGGGCTTTTACTGTACTCTGAACTAGTTTACATAATTTGCAAATTGTTTTGGTTCAAGTAAGCTAACCTCTGAACCAACCATAGAGTATTTGGTTACATTCCAAGTCCCTACAAGGAGCTACTCAATTCATTCATTAATATTCTATAAGTTTCAACTAGCAGCTAACTAGTTAGCCCGTAGATGTGGGGGCAGTGGATGGTGTCTGCATCTTGCAGTTGTTGGCAAGCTGGGTGCGGTTGTGCTTTTGCTTCTCGTGTTTCCTAACCCATCTTCAAGTTTTACTGGCTTCCAAAAACACGAATCCAACCCGTTTCTAAACCTCTGTCCAGAAGCCTGACTCCTACACACTCTCTGGGACTATCTGGGACTCTCAGGGTGAATGTGATTGCAAATCATAATTTTCTCAGTGAAAAGAAGGTGTTCCTGGTTAAATTCAGGGTTGCTGCTGCCCCCTCCCCAAACCCCCACAAAGATTCTTAGTCTACCTTTTCAATGAGAGTCTATATAGTTATTTTTTGTTTTTATTGTTATTGTTGTTTGTGTTTTCATTAGGACAAAGAGTTATTTGTAGTTCCAGTTCTTGAAACTAAAATCTATTCCTTTAAATTGCCATGTAAAGGAAATCAAAAAAAAAAAAAAAAAA
>NW_016867604.1:0-439 GCF_001698545.2 Rhinopithecus bieti | reverse complement strand
GAGACAGAAAAGATGGGGAGAAGTTTGCAAGAACTTAACTTTGAACTTTGAAACCCTGAGCCCATTTGTCTGGAGTGTATTTTCTGGAATGAGAATTCCCTGCTTTCCACTTGAATAATCTCTTCACAACTGGATTCTGAACTTTTGCATGATGTGAGGTTGACAGGACACACATCTACCGGCTGCCTGCCATCTTCTTTTTTTTTTTGAGACGGAGTCTTGCTCTGTTGCCCAGGCTGGAGTACAGTGGCCGGATCTCAGCTCACTGCAAGCTCCGCCTCCTGGGTTCACGTTATTCTCCTGCCTCAGCCTCCGGAGTAGCTGGGACTACAGGCGCCCGCCACCTCGCCCGGCTAGGTTTTTTTTTTTTTTATTTTTTAGTAGAGACGGAGTTTCACCGTGTTAGCCAGGATGGTCTCGATCTCCTGACCTCGTGATC
>NW_016867603.1:0-440 GCF_001698545.2 Rhinopithecus bieti | reverse complement strand
CCGGTTTGATCCGGATTGATCCGGATTGATCCGGTTTAATCCGGTTTGATCCAGTACGATCCAGTTTGATCCGGTTTGATCGAGTCCGATCCGGTTTGATCCGGTTTCATCCGGTTTGTTCCGGTTTCAATCGGTTTGATCTGGTTTGACCCAGTCCGATTCGGTTTGTTCCGCTTGGATACGGTTTGATCCGGTTTCATCCGGTTTTTTCCGGTTTGATCCAGTCCAATCCGGTTTCATCCGGTTTGATCCAGTCCGATCCGGTTTCATCCGGTTTGATCCGGTTTGATCTGGTTTCACCCGGTTTGCTGATCCGGTTTGATCTGGTTTCACCCGGTTTGCTGATCCGGTTTCAACCGGTTTGATCCGATTTCCACCGGTGTGATCCAGTTTGATCCGGTTTGATCCGGTTTGATCCGGTTTGATCCGGTTTCATCCGG
>NW_016867602.1:0-1124 GCF_001698545.2 Rhinopithecus bieti | reverse complement strand
TTGAACCCGGGAGGTGGAGGTTGCAGTGAGCCAAGATTGCGCCATTGTGCAATGGAGTGCAATGGCCTGATCTCGGCTCACTGCAACCTCCGCCTCCCGAGTTCAAGCGATTCGCCTGCCTCCACCTCCCAAAGTGCTGCAAAGTGCTGGGATTGCAGGTGTGAGCCACCACGCCCGGCGTTAAAAAATCTTAATTGCTTCCTTCTCCTCAACATAAAACCCAATATTAAATGAAGTAAAATGTGCATGGATGCTGTAGATTTTGGAAAGAAAAAGGCATATCAGTGAAACGCTTGTTACTTATTCAGAAGTTTATATAAGTAAACTCTTTAGATCAGGATTTACGAGGGTTGTGCTGGCCAGGCTGGTCTTGAACTCCTGATGTCAAGCGATCCACCCTACCTTGGCCTCCCAAAGTGCTGGGATTACAAGCATGAGCCACCACACCCGACCTATTTATATTTAATTTGGAATGCATCTCATGATTGTGCAGAAACAGGAAATTCATCTTTATAACTTTATCCTGATTAATGTTTACATTACTCTGCCTTCCCAAATCCCTGCAGTTTGGTGGTGGCACTGATGATGACTGATATCCTTAGTAATAAATAGAAATTTTTGTTTTTTTTGAGACAGGGTCTCACTCTGTCCCCCAGGCTGCAGCGCACTGGCATGATCTTGGCTCACTGTAACCTCTACCTCCCAGACTCAAGTGAGCCTCCTGCCTCAGCCTCCCAAGTAGCTGGGACTATAGGCTTGTACCACCATGCCTCGCTAAGAGACGGTTTCGTCATGTTGCGCAGGTTTGTCTTGAATTCCTGAACTCAAGCAATTGTTCTGCCTTGGCTTCCCAAAGTGCTAGGATCACAGGCATGACCCATCATGCCTGGCCATGAATGGAAAATTTGAAAACAAACTGCAATCCAGATTTTGGCATCAAAAATACCTACTAAAGGCCGGGCGCAGTGGCTTACGGCTATAATCCTAGCACTCTAGGAGGCCTAGGTGGGCGGATTGCCTGAGCTCAGGAGTTCGAGACCAGCCTGGGCAACATGGTGAAACCCTATCTCTACTAAGAATACAAAAATTGGCCGGGCGCGGTGGCTCAAGCCTGTAATCCCAGC
>NW_016867601.1:0-277 GCF_001698545.2 Rhinopithecus bieti | reverse complement strand
TTTTCTGTCCTTGTGATAGTTTGCTTAGAATGATGGTTTCCAGCTTCATCCATGTCCCTGCAAAGGACATGAACTCATCCTTTTTTATAGCTGCATGGTAGTATTCCACGGTGTATATGTGCCACATTTTCTTAATCCAGTCTATCTATGATGGACATCTGGGTTGGTTCCAAGTCTGCTATTGTGAATAGTACTGCAATAAACCTACGTGTGCATGTGTCTTTATAGTAGCATGATTTATAATCCTTTGGTTGTATACCTAGTAATGGGATCACTG
>NW_016867600.1:0-1766 GCF_001698545.2 Rhinopithecus bieti | reverse complement strand
TTGCCATATTGTTTTCCACAATGGTTGAACTAGTTTACAATCCCACCAACAGGGCATCTTGTGGCTGCATCCTCACACGGGAGAAGGCAGACAGGAAAAGCACTGAATACTCTGTCCTCCCATGGTGGAATAGGTGGAATAAATGGATAGGGTGAACTCACCCTCTCAAGTCCTTTTACAAGGCACTAAGCCCATCCATGTGGGCCAAGCTTTCATGGCCTAATCACGCCCAAAAACCCTCACCTCTTAAAACTGTTGCATTAAAGATAAAGTTTCCATGTGAATTTTGAAGGAGTTACAAACATTCAAACCATAATGACAAGCTTTGAAATCAGACAGACCGGAGTTCAATTTCTGGCCTTGACACTTAATAACTACTTCGGAAGAATAAGTTAGGTTGTACAGGAGTAACAAATGACCCCCAAATCTTAGTGGCTTACAACAGCATAGGTTTATTTATATACAAGTGTCCAGGGTCATTTCATGTTGGGACCCGGGCTAATAAAACATTCTTTATTGGGAATATTGCCAGTCACTGTGGCAGGAAGAAAAGAATATGGCAAAGCAAGCAATAGCTCTGAAAAACTCAGCTTAGAGATGACATATTTCATTGATTAAAGCAAATCACATAGTCACACCTTAAGTTCAATAGGAAATGGAAATAAAGGAAAGGGCAGTGGATATTAGTGAACGGGAATTAAGTTTACCAAAATATCTGTGTGATCCCAAACAACTGGTCTCCTAGTTTCACTTTCAGTATCTGTAAAACTTAGAGCAATAAAACTGACCCAGAAGATTTTCAAAACATATAGCATCTGGCCCATAATAGGTACTATATTCCATTGTCTTGTTTCCCTTTGTACTTTTCTGGCCCTTGCTTTACTTCCAAGTTTGATAGGTGGACCTGGGCTAATCATTTAAGAGCTTTAATCTGTTTTGTCATTGATTCAAAAAAGCTATGGAATACATAATTTCTCAAGCCTCTGACAACTAAATTATTCTGTGAATTGTGAATTGCATGTTGTGTCTTGGTTGAAATAACAACCAGAGCCATTTTCTAGAGAATCTTCTTTTCTGAAGGGAGAAATCTGGACTTCAAAGATAAGGACAACAGTACTGATAGGTTTCAGAGCATTTAGGATTTCTTGTTTTTACTATGGTAGGCTATGTAATGTCCCCATGTCCACCAAATATGTCTGCATCCTAATCCTTAAAACCTCAGAACGTTGCTTTATATGGCAAAAAAGGGACTTGTGTAGATATGGTTAAGGATTTTAAGATGGGGAGATAATGCTGAATATCTGGATGGGCCTGATGTAATCACAAAAGTCCTAATAAAAGGGATGAAGGAAATGTCAGAATCAGAGGAGAGTGAAATGTGCTCACAGGAGCAACAGAGTGGAGTGATGTGCTCATGAGACAAGGAAGGAGAGCAGCCACGGGAAGCTGGAAAAGGCCGGGAAACAGATTCTTACCTGGAGCCTCCAGAAGAAACCAGTTCTGCCGACACCTGGATGTTAGCAACTAACTTATTTCAGACTTCTGACTCCCAGAACTATTAAGAGAATAGTGTTTTGAGCCACTAAATTTTTAGAGTTTTGCTACACCAGTAACAGGAAATTAGTACACAAGACAAATAGAAGAATAAATTGTTTCTGAACATGAGGATAATAGCATTATTTCAAATACTTGAAATCTTACACAATTTCTTAAATCAAAATACTTCTAAAAAATTAAGATTTTTAAAAAATTTATTGCTTTGGAAC
>NW_016867599.1:0-1121 GCF_001698545.2 Rhinopithecus bieti | reverse complement strand
TTAGGAGAAAGTGCTTTCTAATAAGGGCTTAAGTTATTACTCTTCCCACTTGTGTTGGTGTTTATATGGGGAACACAAAGATTTCATAAAGAAAGAAATAACAACAATGAAAACCAGTCAAACAAATAACAACAATAGCAACAAAAAACTCTTCAAGATGCAGAGAAATGTATAATTTAGTTTGGAATGGGAAATAGCAAATCATATTTGTCATTTTGAATTAGGAACAATCTTAACATTTCTCACGCCATTCAGCTAAATGTCTAGATTTGCTATGATCTGAATCAGAATTAAAATTCAAAATGTCTTTTCCAAGTTTTTGATCTTTATAAGGCCTGGATTCCAAACCTTGCCTCATGGAGTAAGCCACTTACTCAGTAACAGCTCCACCAAACACCCAGAGGCTTGAGTCCCCTTATTTCCTCACTGTCTCAACCTCTGTCCCTCACTCCCTCCCTTCCCTTCTTTCCACCTACACTTAACAAAGGACCCTGTTCAAATGGACAGTATGGTCTGTATGCACCACTGAATCAGCACAGGGGAACTGGGACACACCAGACATGCCTCTTCACTCCCTACCTCAGCCGTTTCTCAGTATGTTTTCTTCCAGCCACACCACTGTGCTTCCCCATAAACTGAATGTCTACCTGAACTCTTAGGATGGTTTTATTTTATTTGTTTATGTATATATTTTTTGAGACAGAGTCTCGCTCTGTCGCTCAGGCTGGAGTGTAATGGTGTAATCTTGGCTCACTGCAACCTCCGCCTCCTGGGTTCAAGCGATTCTCCTGCCTCAGTCTCCCATGTAGCTGGGATTACAGGCGTGCACCACCACACCCGGCTAATTTTTGTATCTTTAGTAGAGATAGGGTTTCACCATGTTGGCCAGGCTGATCTTGAACTCCTGACCTCATGATCCACCTGCCTCGTCTTCCCAAAGTGCTGAGATTCCAGGCGTAAGTCACTATGCCCTTAGGATGGTTTTGGACAGGTGGTTTTCAGCACAATGTCGCTTCAAACATTAACATCTAGTTTTGAGTTTTGTGTTTTTTCCTTCCTTTTTTCCTGAGGCCCTGTTGACATTTTTCTGAATAATTTTCTGAAAATTATATCTCTTTTCT
>NW_016867598.1:0-1124 GCF_001698545.2 Rhinopithecus bieti | reverse complement strand
TATTTCTGTGGGATCAGTGATGATATCCCCTTTATCATTTTTTATCATGTCTATTTGATTCTTCTCTCTTTTCTTCTTTATTAATCTAGCTAGTGGTCCTTCTATTTTGTTAATCTTTTCAAAAAACCAGCTCCTGGATTCATTGATGTTTTAAAGGGTTTTTCGTGTCTCTGTCTCCTTCAGTTCCACTCTGATCTTAGTTGTTTCTTGTCTTCTGCTAGCTTTTGAATTTATTTGCTCTTGCTTCTCTACTTCATTTAATTGTGATGTTAGGGTGTTGATTTTAGATATTTCCTGCTTTCTCTTGTCGGTATTTAGTGCTATAAATTTCCCTCTACACACTCCTTTAAATGTGTCCCAGAGATTCTGGTCATTGTGTTTTTTTCTCATTGGTTTCAAAGAACTTATTTATTTCTGCCTTAATTTCCTTATTTACCCACTAGTCATTCAGGAGGAGGTTGTTCAATTTCTGTGTAATTGTGTGGTTTTTGTTTGGACAAACGGAAGCAAGATGGTGCAGTTCCGGGTTCTTCACCGTCAACTTTCCCACACCTGGGAAAGACACGGGTTGACTGCGCAGGTGCAACCCGACCTCCGACGGAGAAGAACCGGAACCCGCCTAGCCATGCCTGCCGCCCCGCCCCCGACCCGCCTATGTCCCGCCCACTGCCCTCCCACTCCCGGGCCCAGGACATAAAAGCCGCTCCTGGCGGGCGCGCGGTGCAAACTTCCTCGACCCCTCCTCCTGCGCGGGACCCAGGAACCTCATCTGAGATCATCGCCGGAGCGAACTTCCTCGGCCCCTCCTCCTGCACGGGACCCAGGAACCTCATCTGAGATCATCGCCGGAGCGAACTTCCTGGGCCCCTCCTCTGCGCGGGACCCAGGAACCTCCTCCGAGAACGCCGGAGCGAACTTCCTCAGCCCCTCCTCGTGCAGGGGACCCAGGAACCGCGTCCAAGAATGCCGGAGTGAGCTTCCTCAGCCCCTCCTCTTACGCGGGACCCAGGAACCTTGTCCGAGAACGCCGGAGCGACTTCGTCGGCCTCCACCGCTGGAGACCGGTGAACCTCGCCCCTCCCTCACATTGGCTTGTGAATAAAGTTTTTTTGCCTTGTCTACTT
>NW_016867597.1:0-1122 GCF_001698545.2 Rhinopithecus bieti | reverse complement strand
TATATATATATGTATATATTTATTTCCCTTATTTCTTTTCTCACTTGTTTCTGAGAACTTGGGTGTAATTCTTACACTTGTTTCTCTATAGGTCTATGTCTTTTTCTGTAGCTTCTTTTGGGATTTTCCTTCATTTTGAATTTCTGTAGCTTAAGAGTGATATGCCTGCGTGTGGCTTTTCTGGATTTATTCTGCTTGGTGTTCTCTGAGCTTCCCAGATCTGTGACTGCGTATCTGTGACTTGGAGAAATTGTCATTATCGCCTCAGCTCTTTCTTCTCCCTCTCACTCTTCCATTCTGGTTTCCGATGAAAGAATCGCCTGGCCTTCTGCATTTGTCCCGCAGTTCTAGGGTATTCTGTTCTCTTTTTCTCAGTCTTTGCTTTTTAGTTTTGGAGGTTTCTACTGAGGTATCCTCAGGCTCGGGGATTCCTCAGCCATGTCCAGAGGTTCCTTCCTCAGCTGTGTCTGGTCTAAAGTCCTCTGAGGCATGTTTTATGTCTTGTCTTGTCTTTTTTTTTTTTTGAGATGGAGCCTCACTCTGTCACCCAGGCTGGAGTGCAGTGGCGTGATCTCGGCTCACTGCAAGCTCCGCCTCCTGGGTTCAAGCGATTCTCCTGCCTCAGCCTCCCAAGTAGCTGGGGCTGCAGGCACCCGCCACCACGCCTGGCTAATTTTTGTATTTTTAGTAGAGACGGGGTGTCTCTAGGTTGGCCAAGCTGCTGTCAAACTCCTGGCCTCAGGGGATCCACCGGCCTCTGCCTCCTACAGTGCTGGGATGGCAGGTGTGGGCACTGCCTGGCCGCTTCTGTCACAGTATTTCTGGTCTTTCGTGGTTTTTGTTCTTAGGGTTTCCATCTCTGCTTGCAGAGCCCGTGTGTTCCTGCCGACCTCTGTCTACAGTAGAACCGCAGCACATCTATCATCTCCACGGTTTTAAATTCTTGGCCGGGCCAGGCGCGGGGGCTCACGCCTGTAATCCCAGCACTTTGGGAGGCTGAGGCGGGCAGATCACAAGGTCAGGAGTTCGAGACCAGCCTGACCAACATGGTGAAACCCTGTCTTTACTAAAAAATATAAAAATACGAAAAAAATTAGCCGGGCATGGTGGCAGGTGCCTGTA
>NW_016867596.1:0-1759 GCF_001698545.2 Rhinopithecus bieti | reverse complement strand
CCTAGATTTCTTTTTAAATGACATTTAAAAAATTTTCCAATTAAAATATAATGACATTAAAATGCATGTTATCATAAAACAAACAATTCAGGTATGTTTCTTTTTTTAAAGATGGTAAGGCAGACTTTATTTGGAAGGGGTATGTGGCCTATTGCAAGGGGCAGGGACTGTCACAATGGGGTCTTACAGTGGGTAAGAAAGATCAAAATCAACTCCCAGGGAAGTTTCCTTAGATGCTTGGTGACATTAAAACAACACACAGCTATCTAGCATTCCTTTTTTACAGGGCACTATAGAAAACAAGAAAAGGAAATATATTGTTATATTAACAGCAAGACCTTGGAGTGAAATCCTTTTCACTACATATTTAGAACAGCAATTAGTAAAAGTTACTTTTGCAAAATGGATACACAACAACATATATTAAGGCTATGACTTCTTAATTAAATGAATGAATGATTTAATTCATTTAGTTTTTTACAAATGCATTTCTTAAGTGGTTATTGCCCTTAGGTTTTCTTGTGTCCATTGTTAATTTCATTTAAAGGTGGTGTATCTTTGCATTCAAACAATGGTAAATTATTATCTTCAACAGAATCTAAGAACAAAAGAAAGAAGAATAAGCCAGTAGATAGATATTTTGGAAGAGAAATTAAACTTAACGTAAATAACAAGTTTCATGTAAGCCAAGAAGAGGAAACCAGGCTGACAGTTAAACTTTTAAATCTCCTTGATTTTTTTAAAATCAAATTCCTGGAATGGACAAGATCCCATCTCAATGGTTTGAAATATTTCACCTTCCTTTTAACTCTTAGGACTTTTTTGAAAACTCATCTGTTTATCATTCATGACTTCAAAGCCATAAACTCAATCTTCAGGTGCTGGGGAAGTCCTTCAAAACCATGATTTATTTTAAAAGTGCATTCATGCCCTAAAATTTATTTTTTTCTAAATGTTTTATTGGATGTTATTTGCACAATTAATAGGCAATGGAAATAAAACTTTGCTTATATTATTTATTAATCTTGAATACATCTGTCTACTATAGACAAAGGCCAATTTGACTGCAGTTTCAGAGGTTAGCGTTTTGGTGAGCAAATGCCTTCTAATAGAAACATCCGTTGCAAGTACCAAAGTTAAATAAAATTTGCCAGAATCTATATCTTCAATTTTATATTGATGGTAGTTTATTTGACTTGAGGTCATTCAATTTTTTTTTTATTCAGAATATATCAATCAGATTGGATTTGATCCAACATTCTGTTGTCGTTTTCTTATGAGGGTAACAATAGTTGTGTCCTGGTGTTTCAGTCACTTAAAATGGGAAGGTAGTGTACAATGGACTATTTTCACTACATATGATCATATGTGATCCTCTTGTTTCTGTAACAAATTCTTTATTATATATTAATTTAAAATAATAACAGATTCCAGAGAATGAATCTTAGAAGAAAAGTTGACTAAGGATAACAATAGTGATATTACTATTCCTAGAAATCTCTTAAGTGCTTTTAACAGTTTAATTCTTAGAAAAGTCCTTTAGACATCTTTGTCATCAAAATGTAATCTTTGCAATATTTCATTAGTCTAATTTGGTCAGAGATTGTATCAACCAAAAAGCATTTATACTAATAAAATATCTGGGTGTAAAAAGCCAGAGTTAAAAAAAAAAAAAAAAAAAAATCAAGTAGTATTTGATTTGGTGGAAACTTTTTCAGAAATAAAAATGTATTTTACTTATAAACTATAAATGAAAAGG
>NW_016867595.1:0-276 GCF_001698545.2 Rhinopithecus bieti | reverse complement strand
AGCTTGCAGTGAGCTGAGATCCAGCCACTGCACTGCAGTTTGGGTGACAGAGCAAGACTCCATCTCAAAATAATAATAATAATAATAATAATAATAATAATAATAATAATACCACAGCTCAAGATACAGAGTGCTGTACAAAATCACAGAAAGGACAGACCATCTAAGGAAAAATTAAGAAGACAACACAAGGACAGGCTGGGCAGCCTGGGTCAGGGCTCCTGGCTGGTGACCTGCTTTGAGTAGGTTTCTTGCAGGTACTTCTTAAAAGCTGTG
>NW_016867594.1:0-1122 GCF_001698545.2 Rhinopithecus bieti | reverse complement strand
TTTTTTGGTTATCTTTCTATTGCTGGTTTCTAATTTTATTCCATTGTGGTCGGAGGACACATGTTGTATGAATACAATCCATTTAAATTTATTGAGACTTATTTTATAACATAACATATAATCTATCATGGTGATTCTTACATGTGCACTTGAAAATAATGTGTTGTTGGGCAGAATGTTCTATAAATGTTAATTATGTCAAGTTGGTTGATGGCATTTAATTCTTTTATATCCTTACTGATTTTCTGTCTGCTTGTTCTGTTAATTATTGGGAAAGGAGTATTGAAATCTTGAATAATAACTGTGAATTTGTCTATTTCTCCTTCAAGTTCTCTCAGGTTTTGTTTCATGTAATTTGAAGCTCTGCTGCTTGGTGCATATGCATTTAGAATTTATGTCTTTTGATGAATTGACCCCTTTATCATTATGAAATGTCCCTCTTCATCTTTGATAATATTTTAGGGGCTTTGTTTTCAGCAAGGATCTGTTTATAGTAAACTCTCTCAGTCTGTCTGAAAATGTCTTTATTTAATCTTCTGGATTAAATGATGATTTAGTTGGATATTGAATTTCCAACCTGATAGCTCTTGTCTCTCAGCCCTGTAAAAATGTTATTTCATTATCTTTTGGCTTTGAATATTGCTGATGCAATATCTTTTCAATTTAATTCTTGTTTTTTTAAAGTTGCTCTGTCATTTTTCTCTGACGGCTTTTAAGAACTTCTGTTTAACTTTAGTAGTTGATGTTTCTTTGTAATGTGTCTAAGTTTAGGTTTGTTTATTTATTTATCTATTTTTGAAACAGAGTTTTGCTCTTCTCTCCCAGGCTGGAGTGCAATTATGCGATCTCGGCTCACTGCAACCTCTGCCTCCTGGGTTCAAGCGATTCTCCTCCCTCAACCTCCCGAGTAGCTGGGATTACAGGAGCCTGCCACCACGCCAGGCTAATGTTTTGTATTTTTAGTAGAGATGAAGTTTCGCCATGTTGATCAGGCTGCTCTTGAACTCCTGACCTCAGATGATCCACCTGCCTCAGCCTCTCAAAGTGTTGGGATTACAGGCGTGAGTCACCACACCCGGCCTGGGTTGATTTTATTTTATTTTATTTTATTTTATTTTATTT
>NW_016867592.1:3898-8227 GCF_001698545.2 Rhinopithecus bieti | reverse complement strand
GAGATTTGTTTGTTATCTATGTGTTATTAATTCTTAGCTTTATTTGTCTGTCATCAGATAACATATTCTGAATTGTTTCAATACTTTGAAATGTGTTGAGACTTGGTTAATGGCCTAGTATGAGGTCAATTTTAGTAAATACTACATTTGCTCCTGAAAATATTTATATTTAACATTTGTAGGTTATGTTCTATGTAACATAAATTATGTCACATTTGTTACTCTTATTGCTTAAATCTTCAATACTTTAACTGATAATTTTATTATTCTATCAGTTACTTAAGGAGATATGTTTACATGTCCCACAAAGACTTTATATTTCTCTATTTCTCCATTTATTTTAATACCTTTTGTCTTGTATTTTGAAGTAATGTTAGTAGGAACATACTGGTTCAGAATTTTGTATCTTTCTGTTAGATTAAATATTTTATTACTATCAAATATGTTTCTTTTCTCTAGAAATATTTCTTCTCTTAAAGTCTACACTGTTGATTTTTTTCATAGCTACACCAGCTCTCCTTTGATTACCGCATATATATATTTATTTTGACTTTCAGCAGTTCTGTTCTTACATCTAAGTGTGCCTCTTATAAATATCATATAATTTATAATTTTATCCAATCTTATTTGGAGTGTTCAACTCATTTACATTAATTCCAATTATTGGTATATTTGTGTTTATGTCTCTCATCTTACCATTTGTTTTCTATTTGACTTTCCTGTTTTACATTTCTATTGATTAAATTAGGCCATAAAATCTCAACAGAGTAAACCTATGGACTTCCTAAACTTGGGTTCAAAATTGTGTGCCCATTGGATGTGGTGAATCATACCTGTAATCCCAGCACTTTGGGAAACTGAGGCAGGAGGATCGCTTGAGCCCAGGAGTTCAAGACCAGCCTGAGCAACATGGCGAGACTGGGTCTCTCCAAAACAGAAAAAAAGTTAGCCAGGCATGGTGGTGCAGGCCTGTAGTCCCAGCTACTCAGAAGGCTAGGTGGGAGGATCGCTTGAACCTGGGAGGTAGAGGATGCAGTGAGCCATGATTGTGCCACTGCACTCCAGCCTGGGTGACAGAGTGAGACCCTGTCTCAAAAAAAAAATGTGTGCCCATATATATATGTGGGTGAGTATACCCATTTGGTCAAGGACGGATATATACATTTGTTCAAGGTGTATGCATGTGCTGAGGAGAGAGCCCATGACTCTCATTAATTTCTAAAAGGAGTTTATAATGTTTTTTAACTGCTAGAAAAGAACAGAGTTTGGATTTGGTTTTAATGGCTGGGCTCTTAGCAACTGATCCATATTCCTGTCCCAAATGTTGAAAGTCCCATTTCTTATCCGTCTCTATGTTCTCCTTGGCAGATCTCATCCATTTCTATAGTTGTCACTACAGTCCTAGGATAATGACATTCAATTTTACACCTCTAGCCCATACCCTTTTCTGGCTCTGCAGACTTTTATCCATTTCTCCAGTGGAACTCTCTTCCTGGATGTTCTAAGAGTATGCCAGTCGCAACAGATCCAAAATTAGTTGCACTGTTAATCAAGATTAACACTATTTCTCTGCTTCAGACTTCCCTGATTGGTGATGCACAAACTGCAGTGCTGTTTCTGGTCACAAGGTGGCCCTTTACTTTATTTTTTAAGTTTATCCCAGTTGTGTTAAAAGAGAAAATAAATCCACTATTATATCGTAAACAAGTTAGGAGATATTCTTCACCGTACAATACCTATTTATTTTGAAAATGTTTATGGGTCAAAAGTTTTGAAGGAATCTATTGGCACATTTATCCCTCATGAATTATGCATTCATGCAGTAAGTATCTATCTTCTGTTTCCACTGCTAAGAAGTTTCTTAATTTTATACTGGACAGCTTTTCTCTGTGTCCTAGCTTCATAGTTTCGACCATATCTAGCTTCATAGTTTCAAACAATATCTTCATAGTTTCAACTCCTTCTTAGTTTCATCTTTCTCATGACTTAGATTTATTGTGATGACCTCTCAAATCCTTACGCCAGGGAATTTGCCATTGCTTTCCTTTTCAGTTCCCAGCATCAATCACCCGATTATCTCCATTATGCGCAGTTTTATCCAATGTGAGGGAAAACATCATTCCCCTTAGAAAAAACAATGGGATTGGGATTTGACACTGCTAAACATTTTAAATATATATATATAATTTAAAAATTATGTTTAGGAAAATAAGTGGCTGTCTCCATCTGTTCTAGTCATGATTTTAATGTATTTATTATTTACTTTATTGAGAGACTGAGAGCACTAATTCTGGAGCCAAACAGTTTTGCTTATATCCTGGTTTTAAAACCTATTAACTGAACAACTTCAGGTAAACTCTGCATACCTTAGTTTCCTCCTATGTAAAGTGGGGTCATTGATAGTGTAGCCCTCACTGGTTTCTTTGGAGGAATTAATTGGTTAATACCTGTAAACCACTTAGGACACTGTCTGGAACATGGCTCACGCTAAAAGTACGTTATGAGTATTGTTATTATTGCCATTATATTCTGCATATTTCAAATTAACATGAATACAGAGTATTCAGAATTTTTAATGGCAATATGATTGAAACTGTACAAAAGCTTTAAAAATAAAAAAACTGACTTTGAAGAAAATAAGAACAGAAAAATCACCCTTAATCAAATATTCATTCTGATATGGTGACTTATGTTATACCTTTTTCTATTGAATATGCACACATGCATTTATACACCTTACTTTCTTAATTATTAAATTACAGCATCTTTTACATACATCATGGATTCAGGGACACTTTTTTTGAGAAAAGGTAAACCGTCATATAATATCTTCACACCTATTGTATGATGCATCCCAATGTGAGAAATATTGAAAGATTTTTAAAATAGATCCCATATTAGTCTGTTTTCACATTGCTATAAATAAATACCTGAGACTGGGTAATTTATAAATAAAGAGGTTTAATTGGCTCACAGTTCTTCAGGCTGTACAAGAAGCATAGCAGCTTCTGCTTCTGGGGAGGCCTCAGGAAACTTACAATCATGGCGAAGGCAAAGGGGGACTGAGACATCTCACATGGCCAGAGCAGAAGGAAGGCGGGGAGGTGCCACACACTTTTAAACAATCAGATCTCATGAGAACTCACTCTCAGGATGACAACACCAAGGGATATGATACTAAACTATTCATGAGAAACTGACCCCATGATCCAATTGCCTCCCACCAGACCCCTCCTCCAACACTGGGGATTACAATTCGACATGAGATTTGGTGGGGACACAGATCCAAACCATATCGGATCCTAACATAAAATAGGATAATTTAGATCTTGTGATATATGTATTGCTAGGCTCTCAGGCATTTTGACGTATTTCCTTGCAATCTTTTTCTATGCATATTTGCACTCAATATGATTGTGCTTCCTCTGTACTACCAGTGGTTCTCCAGTGTTAGTGTGCGTTAGAATCTTTCAGGGGAACATGATAATGTGTTTTGGCACCCAGTTAGAAGTTGAGTCATGGAACTTTCAGGGGATGCCAAAGTCTGTCCTGTTAGCAAGAAAGATGACAGGGATTCTGAAACAGGCAGTCTGTGTGACATTCTTTTAAAATCATGTTAAATTACATTCATCTTTTAATCTGGCATGTCATTTTTCCCCTAATAGGCTCCTTAGAAATACAAGTCTTGCCGGGCAGGGTTGCTCATGCCTGTAATCCGAGCACTTTGGGAGACCGAGGTGGGCAGATCACAAGGTCAGGAGTTCGAGACCGGCCTGACCAACATGGTGAAATCTCGTCTCCACTAAAAATACAAAAATTAGCCGGGTGTGGTGGCATGCGCATGTAATCCTAGCTACTCAGGAGGCTGAGACAGAAGAATCGCTTGAACCTGGGAGGCAGAGGCTGCATTGAGCCAAGATCACACCACCGTACTCCAGCCTGGGCGACAGAGCGAGACTCCATCTCAAAAAAATATATCTCTATATAGATATATAGATATATAAAAGAAATACAAGTCTTTGCCTCTAGGGAAATGGAGAGACTTATTTCCTATTCTTTAGTCAAGAGTAGATCTTGGCAAAGGATTTGAGAGTCCCCACAGAGTAATATTGCCCATATTTAACATGTATAACCTCCACAATAAGTTAGACATTATAATAGATACTAGGAGTGTACAGGTGATAAAGACTATACTTGTTATGAGAATGCCACAGTTTTGTAGAAGAGTAATTTTTAACAATTTTAATGAATTTTTTTATCTTACCAATTATTTTAAATGCTTTTATGTAGGGAGGAGATCAGGCTTGGGGTGTTACTCAGTTTTGATCT
>NW_016867592.1:0-2303 GCF_001698545.2 Rhinopithecus bieti | reverse complement strand
AAGCAGAGTTGAGAAGTATTAACCTCAGAGAAAACGTCTGTTTTCTTTTTTTAATTATTTTATTTATTTATTTATTTATTTTTTTGAGACGGAGTCTCGCTCTGTTGCTCAGGTTGGAGTGCAGTGGTGCAATCTCGGCTCACTGCAAGCTCCGCCTCCCGGGTTCATGCCATTCTCCTGCCTCAGCCTCCCAAATAGCTGGGACTACAGCCCCCTGCAACCACGCCCGGCGAATTTTTCTGTATTTTTAGTAGAGACGGAGTTTCACCGTGTTAGCCAGGATAGTCTCAATCTCCTGACCTTTTGATCCGCCCGCCTCGGCCTCCCAAAGTGCTGGGATTACAGGCGTGAGCCACCGTGCCCGGTAGAAAACTTCTATTTTCAAGGTATAAGGCATCATAATGGTGATAATGAATGAGGTGGTCCCCATCAAGGCCATGGACTATACCTTAACTTCAATCCCGAGTTTTTACCTTAACTCTCTCACCTTCTCCCTGAATGAACCATTGCATATCATCTTTATCTGCATTTATCATATCAATGTTATTGATAAGACTACACCTCGCTTAAAATCTTGGACACTATTATTTCCTTCAGACTCCTGGCCTTTATTCCCTCACAAAGGGGGAACTTCCTCTCCGTTTTGCACAGGGGCCTGCTCCCCTCCTTCTGTTTCCTTTTTTATTTTTCCTGGAGGACGTTTTCCATGTTGAGATTTCTCTCCAGCTTATTCTACTTGGCACTCCATCACTCCTAGGAGATAAAAGGCGAGCGAAAAGACAGTGTTTGGTAGACATATCAGCACCGAAGACAGTGGCCCTACTACGCACCTTTCAAAATTCAGAGCCCTGGATATCGACGGTTTTAAATTTTATTTTCCCACCAGAGAGGACTTACGCACTCTCCAGGAGGCCTCTTGCTGAAGCACCTCCCTCCCACTATCTCTTCTCTCCTCCCTCCTTCAAAGCCTAGCATTTTTCTTGTAGATCCTTCCCTAGGCCTATGCAGGCACCAAAAAGGGAGGATCTGGAGTGGGGCCACTAACTGGGCTCTATCTCCGCCCCTACACACACTCTGCCCCCACCACTGTCCCTAGCATCGACCTGAACCTATCCTTGCAAGTTTCCTCCTCCGGATTTTCACCTTGAGGTGCACTGCAGCGACACTTAACCCGCAGACCTGCAGACGGCTAGGGTGGGGCGAGTGGAGGATGCTGCCGCCGAGCGCTCGCGCAGACCCAACACTATCTGGCCCCTTCCCAGTCCAGCGTCATCCAGCCCCATATTTCCCAACTTTGTCCCTTTTATCCATCCTCTCTCCGAAGCCACACTCTGCCCCTGGCCCTACTTGCTATTTAAACATCCACGATGGGGGAAGGCAATAATGGGGACTGTTTAAAATAGAACTTTCACCTTTCGTGTGTCTGTTTCCCTCTCCTGTGATTCATTTCCACACCTCTATAACCAAAATCTTTTGCACCAAAATGGGTGTAGGACACAGGAAGTGGGGTTCTTATCCCCACCCCTGTGGGGAAGGCTATATGGGTATAGCATATACCCATATACCCGTATTCTTATTCCGCTTGCCCCAAGGACCACCCAAAATTGACCTTGGGTAAGGAAGGAGTATCAAAAACGCATGTCGGGACCCACTTTAGGACTCTACCCTCAGCAGTCAGCCATCACAGCCCCGGGGTTCCCCCAGAGTTCACGAGCCAGAACACAAACCTGCAGCGTCTGGGACAGTTGTTTTCCTTGTACCTTGACCAGAATTTTCTTCTTCTCCATAATAGTAATAATTAACCAGAAGATACAAAAGGCAGGAAAAAAAGCACTTGAGTAGACTCCCGTTATGTGACAGTAACGTCACAGGTAAGTTGAGACTACCAATTTTCCCTCCCACTCACAAGCGGAACAGCAGGAACCAGCATCCCTCCGCTCTTCCTTCACCCTGGGCCTGGGATGACTCTTTTTCCACCTTGGCATTTCAGTTGGTCAGGCAT
Source organism: Rhinopithecus bieti (assembly GCF_001698545.2). Taxonomy (NCBI): domain Eukaryota; kingdom Metazoa; phylum Chordata; class Mammalia; order Primates; family Cercopithecidae; genus Rhinopithecus; species Rhinopithecus bieti. The sequence goes on along the minus strand of NW_016867592.1, from coordinate 301 downwards.
AGTATTTGGTTTCTCTAATCATCAGGAAGAGGCAGCGTTTTTCTTGGGGTTATTGTCAGTTTACAGTCATTGTGGACTTATCTCTTTCCCCTGTTCTAACCTCCCCCCAAACGGCTCCTTCACCCCGCCTTCTCTCCCAGTAGTCATTATTTTTCCTCTGAGCCTCTTACCTGCACATAAATGGCCAAGAAGGTGCGTATAAAGAAAGGAGGCTGGGAGTGGAAGTAGAACATTTTCTTCTGTGTATCCTTCTGTTCCAGTGTTTAATTTAAAATGCTTTCTTTTTACATTGAAGAATACA
>NW_016867591.1:0-273 GCF_001698545.2 Rhinopithecus bieti | reverse complement strand
TGATGGTGGTGATGGTGATGATGGTGGTGATGGTGATGGTGATGATGGTGATGGTGATGGTGGTGATGGTGATGGTGATGGTGGTGATGGTGATGGTGATGGTGATGGTGATGATGATGGTGATGATGGTGGTGATGGTGATGATGGTGGTGATGGTGATGATGGTGATGATGATGGTGGTGATGGTGATGATGGTGGTGGTGATGGTGGTGATGGTGATGATGGTGATGGTGGTGGTGATGGTGATGGTGATGGTGGTGATGGTGGTGATGG
>NW_016867590.1:0-1762 GCF_001698545.2 Rhinopithecus bieti | reverse complement strand
GCGCCCGGCCAATATTTTCAACACATTCTATGAAGCCAGAATTAATCTGTTACCCATCCACAAAGATATTACCAAAAGGAAAATTACAGATTCATATCCTTCTGAAGATAGCAAAATTTTTTTTTTTTTTTTTGAGGCGGAGTCTTGCTCTGTGGCCCAGGCTGGAGTGCGGTGGTGTGATCTCGGTTCACTGCAACCTCTGCATCCCAGGCTCAAGCAATTCTCCTGCTTCAGCTTCCTGAGTAGCTGGGACTACAGGTGCATGCCACCAAGTCTGGTTAACTTTTGATTTTTTGTTTTTTGTTTTTTTTAGTAGAGACGGGGTTTCACCATCTTGGCCAGGATGGTCTTGGTCTCCTGACCTCATGATCCACCCACCTTAGCCTCCCAAAGTGTTAAGATTATAGGAATGAGCCACCGCACCTGGCTGAACATAGCAAAATTCTTAACACCATATTAGGAAAGCAAATCCAACAATATATAACATGACAATATACTGTGACCAAGTGGGGTTTTTCCCAAAGATACAAAGTGGTTTAATATTTGAAAATCAATCTGTGTAATTCACCATATTAACAAACTAAAGAACAGAGACTATATGATTATCTTCATAGAAACAGAAAAGGTATTTGTCAAATCCATTATCCATTACTGTTCAAAACTCTCAACAAACTAGCAAAAAAAGAAAATTCTACCTTAACTTGATAAAGGGGATATGTGAAAAACCTGTGAAATAGGAGCGTTCCCTGACGTCCCTCACAGAACTTGCAACAGGGGTGTGGTTCATCTGCTCAGCCACCATGCCCTGCTCAAACCCTCTACAGGAGAGGGAGCATGTAATCAGACAGGCGCCGGAGCCAAGGTGAGTGCCCCTGAGCTCCGGCCCCATGGCAGCATCCAGGGTTGGGTGTCTGCAACTCCCAGAACCCAAGTGGGCCTGTGTTACAGTGCGCTGTTTTAGTCTTGCCATCCGGGATGGCTTAAGTGTTAACCAGCTCAGTGCCTTCTTGGTACCCAGGTACTTGTTCGGCTTCCAGAAAGAATCAGGTCGCACACGTACTTGAGGGATGAACGCATGGGTTTTATTGAGTGGTGGAGGTGGCTCTCAGCGGGATGGATAGGGAGCTGGAAATTTAATGGAGTGGGAACATTATCTTCCCCTGACTATCCCCAGCCAAACTCCTCTCGACATTCGGACGGTCCTTCTCTTCTCTCTATCGTGCCATTCTGCCATTCTTCTGCTCTTCTGTTTGTCTCCTCCTGGGGCCAGGGGTTTGGGGTTTATATGGGTACAGGATAGGGGGACATGGCAGGCCAAAAGGCAACTTTGGGGCATGAAAAGACAAATTTCTGTTCCCATTTAGGGCCGTGGGTTTCCAGGATTCAGGGTGGGATTTCTCTGCCTCCTGTCTGTATCACCTACAGCTGAAATACTTAATGATAAAAGATTGTATGCTTTTCCCTTAATATCAGGAAATAGGAAAAAATGTGTGTTCTCATCACTCTTATTAAACATTGCAATGGAGGTTCTAGCTAAGACATAAAGTCAAGAAAAAGTGATAAAGAGATGGTAATGAAGAAATACAATTGTCTTTATTCATAGACAACACAATTGTCCATGGAGAAAATCCAAAGAAACCTACAAAAAAAATTCACTGGAATTAATATGTGATTTTGGTAAGGTTGCAGAATTCAAGATTAATACACATAAATCAATTTCTATACTCTAACAACAAACATCCAGATAATGAAATTTTTTTTT
>NW_016867589.1:6148-7531 GCF_001698545.2 Rhinopithecus bieti | reverse complement strand
AAAGAAGACATTTATGTGGCCAACTAATATATTTTTTAAAAGCTCATCACCATTGATTATTAGATAAATGCAAATCAAAACCACGGTGAGATACCATCTCATGCCAGTCAAATGATGTATATTAAAGTTAAGAAACAATAGATGCTGGTGATGCTGTGGAGAAACAGGAACACTTTTACACTGTTGGTGGGAATGTAAATTAGTTCAACTATTGTAGAAGACAGTGTGAAAATTTGTCAAGGATCTAGAACCAGAAATACCATTTGACCCAGCAATCCCATTATTGGGTACATATCCAAATGAATATAAATCATTCTGCTATGAAGACACATGCACATGTATGTTTATTGCAGCACTGCTTACAATAGCAAAGACATGGAACAAACCCAAATGTCCATCAATCATAGACTAGGTAAAGAAAATACACATATGCACAATGGAATTCTATGCAGCTATTAAAAAGATGAGATAATGTACTTTGTAGAGATATGGATGAAGTTGGAAGCCATCATCCTTAGCAAACTAACACAGGAAGAGAAAACCAAACACCACATATTCTCACTCATAGGTGGGAGTTGAACAATGAGAACACATAGACATAGGGAGGAGAACAGCACACACTGAGGCCTGTTAGGGAGTTGGGGGGTAAGTGGTGGGAAAGCATTAGGACAAATACCTAATGGATGTGGGACTTAAAACTTAAGTGATGGGTTGATAGGTGCAGCAAACCACCATGGCACAAGTATACCTATGTAACACACCTGCATATATATATATATTTACTCAAATTAACTCTTTCATAGATATGCTGTTCTAGAGTACTATTTTTTTCTTAGGATTTTAAATATGTCATGCCACTCTCTCCTGACCTGTATGGTTTCCACTCAAATGTCTGCTGCCAGGTGTATTGGAGCTCCATTGTATGTCGTTTTTCTTGCTGATTTTAGAATTTTTTTTTTTTTTTTTATCCTTGATTTTTCAGTGTTTGACTATAAAATTTCTTGAGGGAGTTTTATTTGGGTTAAATTTGCTCAGTGTTCTATAACCTCCTCGTACTGGAATATTGGTAGCATTCTCTAAGTTTCAGAAGTTGTTTATTATGAATATTTGCAATAAATTTTCTACTCCTATCTCTCTACCTCCTCCTTAAGGCCAATAACTCTTAGATTTGCCCTTTTGAGGCTATTTCCTAGATCGTGTAGGCATCCTTCATTGTTTTGTTTTTCTTTTGCCCTATCTAACTGCATCTTTCCAAATAGACTGTCTTCAAACTCACTAATTCTTTCCTCTGCTTGATCAATTCTGCTATTAAAAGACTGATGCATTCTTCAATATGTCAATTCCATTTCTCAACTCCAGAATTTCTGCTTGATTCTTTATAAT
>NW_016867589.1:0-1961 GCF_001698545.2 Rhinopithecus bieti | reverse complement strand
AGAACTTTTTTTATTTGCCTTCATCTTGCATGACAAAGGATTTTATCCTTTGATATTGCTGGAAGTCATAATCCTTCTAAAACTGGCAGTTTAGAAGGAAACTTACCTACAGTAGGTTTGTTCTTTTACATGTTTTATTTTGTTGTTTGAACACTGTCATTTTTATTTAATTTGTATTTGAAACTAGCTAACAGAATTTGGCTATATTTTACAAGTAATTTTCCCCAAGGTTCTTTAATCTCTTTTATAGAAGTTGCTAGTTTCTTTGTAAAAATGGCTCTTTCATTCAGGAGCTTTGATTGAAAACAATCTTTACAGAAGCCCATTAGAATTTAGTGGTATAAAGGATTAGGTCCCTTTTACAGGTCTGAAGTGGCTGTAAGAATTGTTTGTATCTATTTCAACTGTGGTTTACCCACACTATCTGAAGAGGATTTTGCAATTTGGTTTGGTTGATCAAAAATTCCTTGATGTTCTAATTGTTAATTGTCAAAGTTCACAGTCAATGCTGATAAGGATGTAAACATGACCAGGCTTTGATAGCTCTGCCACTTCATGGTCAGGGAATTTTATCATTACTAGTAGATAAACAAAGGCTGAATCTGAGAGCAAGTAGGACAGAATGGGCAAGGGTGTTAGGGGCATAATGATGGAAGCCTAACCTCCCAACCCCATAGTGTCACAGACGTGATTTGTCATAGACAGGGGAGATTTGAAAACATGTGCATTTGTGCTTATTAAAATGAACAAAAGTATTGCAAATATATTTACCAAAATGTTAGCAGGGGTTATGTCTGCATAATGAGGTTTGGATAACTTTTGTTTTGTTTTTACTGTTTTCCTGAATACTTTATACATTCTGTGTAAAGTATGAATTATTTTTTAAATGGGGTAGAAATAAAGAATACTAAATTTTAAATGGGAAATGATATATAAGACTAGCATTTCTGCCCATTTTTGTAAGCCTCAGAATGAGAGTTTTACTCCCAATTGTAGGTTATATAGGAAATTTAGATGACATTTTGCAGTTAATATTGTCTTCCTGAATTAAATAATGATATAGACCTCCTGCCTTTGTCACCATAATTCAAAAGGAATTTAAATGGGTAGTGAAAATTGCTTGATTGTATAATGATCTGCTTGGCAGCCTGTTCACACAGCCCAGTAACCTTCCTAGCTACAGCCACATAACTATCAACCGGGACCCAGGCTAAAGTTCTGCCTCTAGTGAGTAGTGGGGTGGGGATTCTCAGATGCCCTAGGTAGTGTGAAAGAAAAATAAATCTTGGGGCCCGTAAACTCCTAAGTTAAAGGGAAAATTCAAGCTAGGAATGGCTTAGGGCAAGCCTGCCTCCCTTCCTATTCAAAGTCATTCCTCTGCTCACTGAGATAAATGCATATCTCATTGCCTCCTTTGGAAAACCTAATCACAAATTCAAAATAATGCAAACATTTGTCTCTCATCTACCTGTGACTTGGGAGGTCCCTCTTTACTTCAAGCTGTCCTGAGTTCCAGAGGGAACCAATGTACATCTTGTTTATATTGATAGATTTCTCATGTCTCCCTAAAATATATAAAATCAAGCTGTGCCCAACCACCTTGGGCTCATGTCATCAAGACCTCCTGAGGCTGTTGTGGGTGTGCAGTCCCTAACTTTGGTAAAATAAACTTCCTAAATTGACAGGCTTGTCAATTTTCTTAGCTGTTTGAACTTGAGTAAACCACTTTAAATTTCTAGACTGCAGTATTTTCCCCTGAAAAATAAAGACAGTAATGACACTTATCTTATTGGGTTTTAAGTGTTTAATGGAACAACATTGACATTGTGTTTTGCCTGGTCCTTCCTACGTAGTAGATGCTTAGTAAATGGTAACTTTTAATGTAAAATATTTAAGCTGATTGATAATGGTGATATTTATGATTAGCATAATTAGTATTATCCTCATACTGTAAGGATATA
>NW_016867588.1:0-277 GCF_001698545.2 Rhinopithecus bieti | reverse complement strand
AAAAGAAATAATCAGCAGAGTAAACAGACAACCCACAGAGTGGGAGAAAATCTTTACAACCTATATATCTGATAATGGACTAATATCCAGAATCTAAAAGGAACTCAAACAAATCGGCAAGAAAAAAACCGAACAATTCCATCAAAAAGTGGGCTAAGGACGTGAATAGACAATTCCCAAAAGAAGATATACAAATGGCCAACAAACATATGAAAAAATACTCCACATCACTAATGATCAAGGCAATGCAAATCAAAACCACAATGTGATACCACCT
>NW_016867587.1:0-1121 GCF_001698545.2 Rhinopithecus bieti | reverse complement strand
TGTTTTGTTTTGTTGTTTTAGACGGAGTTTTGCTCTTGTTGCCCAGGCTGGAGTGCAATGGCGTGATCTCGGCTCACCACAACCTCCGCCTCCAGGGTTCAAGTGATTCTCCTGCCTCAGCCTACCAAGTATCTAGGATTACAAGCATTCGCCACCATGCCCAGCTAATTTTTGCATTTTTAGCAGAGACAGGGTTTCTCCATGTTGGTCAGGATGGTCTTGAACTCCCGACCTCAGGTGATCTGCCTGTCTCGGCCTCCCGAATTGCTGGGATTACTGGCGTGAGCCACCATGCCTGGCTCTTCTAAAAGTTTTATAATTTTAGCTTTTATATTTAGGTCTATGAGTCATTTTCAAAACTTTTTGGAGTACAGCATAAGGTAGAAGCTAAGTTTCATGTTTTTCTCATTTGAATATCCAACTGCTGCATCATTTGTAGAAAATACTAATTTTTTTATTGAATTGACTTGTTGCTTGGTTGAAAATCAACAAACCCACACATGAATGGTCTACTTCTCAACTCTGTATTTTATTCTATGTTAATACCACACTGTAATTACTGTAGCTTTATATTAAGTATTAAATCAGGTAAGGTAAATCTTTTAGCTTTCTTAAAAGACTGTTTTTGCTGTGCATCTGAATATGCATTTTGGCTATTGCATTTCAATATACACTTTAGTATTACCTTGTCAATTACTACAAAAAGACTGCTGTGATTTTGAGACTAAGAGAATCTATATAGTAATTGATAGCTTAACAATACTGAGCTTGAGAATCTATTAATGTGATTTCTCCATTTATTTAGGTCTTAATTTCTCTTGCCACATTTTGTAATTTTCATTATAGAAATCTTGCACAAGTTAAAAAAAAAAACTTATTCCTAAATATATTATGCTTTTGATACTACTGTAAATATAACTTTTTTAAAATTTCATTTTCTGTTTCTTACTATTTATATAGATATAAAATGATTTATCAGCCGGGCACATGGGCTCACACCTGTAAACCCAGCACTTTGGGAGGCCTAGGCAGGCAGATCACGAGGTCAAGAGATCAAGACTATCCTGGCCAACATGGTGAAACCCTATCTCTACTAAAAAATACAAAATTAGCTGGGTGTT
>NW_016867586.1:0-1123 GCF_001698545.2 Rhinopithecus bieti | reverse complement strand
TTTTGACACAGGGTCTCACTCTGCTGCCCAGGTAGGAGTGCAGTGGTGTGATCATAGCTCATTGCAACCTGGAACTCCTGGGTTTGGGTGATCCTCCCATCTCAGCCTCCTAAGTAACTAAGACTGCAAGCAGGTGCCACCATGCCTGGCTAATTTTTAAAAAATACAGACAGGGTCTTGCTATGTTGTCCAGGCCGCTTAGTTTAACTTTTGAAAGAGGAAATAAAATACATGAAAAACTCACTGATATTAATTGGTAAATTTGTGTATTCATTTAGCAAATATTTACTCAGCACCTCTATGTGTTAGGTATAAGCCTAATGTGCTAAAACTACTTTTCCACACCCTTTCAAGAGAAGCATTAGTATTTTTGCCTTCTTTGCTTGGATTCACGTATGCTCATTTGCTGCTAAAAGGAGAAATTGGTCAGGCACAACGGTGCAAGCCTGTAATCCTAGCACTTTGGGAGGCTGAGGCAGTAGAATTGCTTGATCCCAGGAGTTTGAGACCAACTTGGGGAACATAGTGAGAATCTGTCTCTACCAAAGAAAAAAAAAAGAGAGAGAGAGAGAGTGAAGGATAGAGAGATTGGCCAGCTTGATACTTAACTACCAATTTAGAAGTTATGGAGTTGTTTACAATGATAATTTCTGGATTTCAGTATTTAATGTGTCAGCAATAACTGAAACCTACTGGAACTCTGTAAGAAATGAATTACTGTTGTGAATAGAACCGTTTTTGTATTTGGAACTTTTTTACTGGAGATTAAGAATTATGTGTACTACAGAAGGCAAAACAAACTGTCGCCTATAGGAGTTATTCTTATAGTGAAAGAATTCTAGCATGGTGCGTTGGGAGGGTGATGTGATCTGGAAGAATAAGAACTAGACTATCCAGAGTCCTGGGTTTTGCTACTCCTCTTAACTAGCTACAAGACTTTGGGCATCTTGAAACCTCTCTGAACCTTAGTTCCAGATCTGGAAAATGTGGATCATAATTCTTGCTCTGACACTTTATGGGGATGCTATCATGGTAAATAGTAGCTTCCTCATTTGTAAAGTGAAAGTTTTCAAATTAGAGCAATTCTTATTTATTTATTTATTTATTTATTTATTTATTTATT
>NW_016867585.1:0-1125 GCF_001698545.2 Rhinopithecus bieti | reverse complement strand
GCTGGGATTACAGGCTTGAGCCACCGCGCCCAGCCTTCATTTCTGATTTTTTAAAAATATTCTTTTCTTAGATAATCTGCTTAAAGTTTTGCTGATTTTGTTTACCTTTTGAAAAGCAATTCAGTTTTGTGGATCTTTTCTATGGTCTTTCTATACTTTGTTTTGTTTATCTCTGCTTTGATATTTATTATTTCCTATTTTTCACTAACGTTGAGATACTTTATTATTGTTTTCTTAGTTTTTTGAGGTGAAACATTAGGTTATTTGAAATTTTTCTCATTTTTTGATGAAAGCATTTATTGCTAGAATATCCCTCTTAGGGCTGCTTTTGCTGTATTTCATAGGGTTTGGTATGTTGTTTGTCCATTTTTGTTAGTTTCAAGACATTTTAAAATATTATTTTTAATTGTTTTATTAACCCATTGGTTGTTTAGGAGCATGTTGTTTAATTTCCATAAATTTGTAAATATTCTCAAGTTTCTCCTGTTATTGATTTCTAGTTACATCATTGTGGTCAGAAAGATGCTTGATACAATTTCAATCTTCTTAAATGTGTTAAGACTTGTTTGTGGCCTAACATATGCTCCATATTGGAAAATGTCCCATGTGTAGTTGAATAGAGTAAGCATTCTGTAGCTGTTGGATAGAATGTTCTGCATATGTCTGTTATGTCCATTTAATTTAGTGTAGTTTAAGTCCAATGTTTCTTTATTTATTTTGTCTGTATGATCTGTCCACTGGTAATAGTTGGATACTGATATCTGTTATGTGGGAAAAAGAAAGAGAGATCAGCCTGTTACTGTGTCTATATAGAAGGAAGTAGACATAAGAGACTCCATTTGGTTCTGTATTTGAGATGCTGTTAATGTGTGACCCTACCCCCAACCTTGTCCTTGCAAGAGACATGTGCTGTGGTGACTTAAGGTTTAATGGATATTGGGCTGTGCAGGTTGTGCTTTGTTAAACAAATGCCTAAAGGCTGCTTGCTGGTTAAAGGTCATCACCATTCTCTTAATCTCAAGTAAGCGAAAAGCATTTGTCTCCTGCCCATCCCTGGGCAATGGAACATCTCCGTGTAAACCCCATTGTGTGCTTTGTTTACTGAGCAAGGAGAAAACCGTCTTT
>NW_016867584.1:0-1125 GCF_001698545.2 Rhinopithecus bieti | reverse complement strand
CCTGCCTTACAAGAGCTCCTGAAGGAAGTACTAAACATGGAAAGGAACAAGTGGTACCAACTACTGCAAAAACATGCCAAATTCTAAAGACCATCAATGCTATGAAGAAACTGCATCAATGAACAGGTGAAATAACTAGCTAGCATCATAATGACATGATCAAATTTACACATAACAATATTAGCCTTAAACATAAAACGTCAAAACGCCCCAATTAAAAGACAGACTGGCAAACTGGATAAAGCATCAAGACCCATCAGTGTGCTGTATTCAGGAGACTCATCTCACATGCAAAGACAAACATCAGCCCAAAATAAAGGGAATAAAGGGATAGAGGAAGATCTACCAAGCAAATGGAAGGCAAAAAAAGCAAGGCTTGCAATCCTGGCATCTGAAAAAACAAACTTTAAGCCAGCAAAGATCAAAAGAGACAAAGAAGGCTGTTACATAATGGTAAAGGGCTCAATTCAACAAGAAGAGCTAACTATCCTAAGCATATATTCACCCAATACAGGAGCACCAGATTCATAAAGCAAGTTCTTACAGACCTACAAAGAGACTTAGAGTCCCACACAATGATAATGGAAGACTTTAACACCCCACTGTCAATATTAGACAGATAAATGAGACATAAAATTAACAAAGATATCCAGGACTCGAACTCAGCTCTGGACCAAGCAGAGCTAACGTACATGTACAGAACTCTTCACCCCAAATCAACAGAATATACATTCTTCTCAGCACCACATCACACTTATTCTAAAATTGACCACATAATTACAAGTAAAACACTCCTCAACAAATGTATAAGAACAAAAATCACATCAAACTGCCTCTCAGACCACAGAGCAATCAAATTAAAACTCAGGGTTAAGAATCTCACTAAACAGCACAACTACATGGAAACTGAACAACCTGCTCCTGAATGACTACTGGGTAAATAACGAACAAAGGCAGAAATAAAGATGTTCTTTGAAATCAAGGAGAACAAAGATACAATGCACCACAATCTCTGGGACACATTTAAAGCAGTGTGTGGAGGGACATTTATAACATTAAATACCCACAAGAGAAAGCAGGAGAGATCTAAAATTGACACCCTAAGATCACAATTAAAAGAAGTAG
>NW_016867583.1:0-903 GCF_001698545.2 Rhinopithecus bieti | reverse complement strand
TAAGAAATATTATTATTATCTCTGTTTTACAGATGAAGAAGCTAAGGTTCAGACTGTTTAAGTAATTTACCCCAAGTAGCATGGCTGGCAAATGATGGAGCAAAAATTCCAACCCCGAGTCTGCTTTAGAAGACCTGCTCTTATCCAGGATGCCATCTACCTTCTGTGGGGCAATAGACCCAGACCACAGAGCATTTGGAAGAATCTCACATATCACACTCTAAGAATTGATATGTTCTCTGCTTCCTCTTTTCTGGCCTGGTCCAGTGACCTTTCAAACCCCAAAGTCTTAGAAAAACCTACTGTGTTAACTGAGTCTTTACAGAAACTTCAGTCCATGTAGAGAAAATAAGAGTCCCCAGCTTGTGTCGCTTGCTACAAGTTCCAATTGGCCTGCAGGGATGTACCACCAAGTGATCCTGGGAAAACATCGTGACTTTTATTTCCTTACCTACTAAATAGGAATCTATGTGACAGCCAATAAAAAGTGAATTATTAAACCAACTACAGAGGACAACTATAGCTTAATTCTGCAGAGAAACTCTGAGAAACAGTCTAAGACACACATCTCAGAATTATTCCACCTAAGGGATGAGGTTGTTGGGATATTTATACCTCATCTCCCACCATTCATTGGCTGAGGGAGTCTCCTGGGGGACAGGACAGTTAATTTTCCAGTGTTTCTGAACTGCCGTGTGTCTTAAGGCCTCATGACACTCCAGGGTTCCAGGTAAAGTCCTCAAGCACCACGATGCAAATCCTGGCAGATGGAAGATGTCTGGAAGACACTGAAATGGTAAGGCAGCCTGAGGGATATGCATTCAGTGTTTGCCACACTAGCTCCATATTTCCAGACGGGAAAATCCAAATTGGAAGGAAGTTAAACATACCACTACTCACTAA
>NW_016867582.1:0-1125 GCF_001698545.2 Rhinopithecus bieti | reverse complement strand
CTGCAGATGTTGTTGAAGCAACTGACGCGGGCGAATCAAGGCACAGAAGCTCGGCCCCTCCCTCTGGTTTGCAATCCATTCATCCCCCAGCTTCTCTCTCCCCTCCAGTGGCATGTGAGTCATCTCAAGATTTCCCTGAGGACAGAGACACTCAGCTCCTCTATCCTCTACACCCCCGATACGACACCCACCTCCCCAAGCCTATCCCAGTTGCTTCCCCCCGCCCCCCCACCCGAGGCTGCGGGCTGGGGGAAGGGAAGCTGGACCCCTGGTGAGGTGCCAGAGTCCTGCTTCATAAGCAAAGCTGACCCACTCAGGGCTGTGGGAGTTGGCTCAGGGTCATTTGCAGCTGGCTGGATCCTGGGGAACTGGCATCTTGCTTGCTTGGACAGCAGGAAAGGAGTTACCCAGGGTTGCTACCTGGAGCACTTGTGGCTTCTGGGGAGGACCAGGTAGGCAGGGGACAAAAGTATTCCTCTGGTTTCCAGGAAAGACCCTCATAGTATCTCCCCAGTGGCTGACAATCTTCAGGGCCTGGTAACTTCTCTCCTCTGCGAACCGGCTGGTACTCACCCCAACCCATTCTTTCATCAATTAGCCTTCTTCTCTTGGACTTAACATTACCTGATGCTTCTGACTTGAACAACTGGGCCCCATAGTGGTGTCCTTCACGGGGTCAGAAAATACCCTCAAAAACTTTGAAGTTGTGTAGACCCTTGGACAAAGCAGCTCCACTTCTGAGAATTCATCCTGAGAACATAATACAGTCATTGACATGTGCCAAGATTTACCTATAAGAATGTGCATCACATGGGCCAGGTGCTGTGGCTTATGCCTGTAATCTCAGCACTTTGGGAGTTCAAGACCAGCCTGTCCAACATGGTAAAACCTCGTCTCTACTAAAAATACAAAAATTAGCCAGGTGTGGTGGCACATACCTATAATCCCAGCTACTTGGGAGGCTGAGGCAGGAGAATTGCTTGAACCCAGGAGGCGGAGGTTGCAGTGATCCAAGATGGCGTCACTGCACTCCAGCCTGGGCAACAAAGCAAGACTCTGTCTCAAAAAAAAACAAAGAGGGGCGCGGTGGCTCAAGCCTGTAATCCCAGCACTTTGGGAGGCCGA
>NW_016867581.1:0-1125 GCF_001698545.2 Rhinopithecus bieti | reverse complement strand
ATACAGAATTATTTATAATTTGTTACAATACAATGAGATTGCTCAACGAAAGTGTATCTTTCAGACAATTGACAAATATCCATTTAAGAGCTAAAAGTGAAATTATTTAATAATCTCTGAGAGAATCTTTAAAAATATTATAAACTTCAATGGTTTTTTAATCAGCATCATTATGGTCCTCAATTATTATGCTAAGGTTTAATGCAACAATTCTTTATTTGGCATTAAGGTAGGTATATAAGAATGATTTTCGTGTGTATTTTAGTGCTCTCAAGTCAATAAACTTTTTGCTTTTGTGTTTGTTTTTTATAGTCATCTCTCCCCTTTCTTATTATCAGCCTGTCATCTCATTTTCTTTTTTTTGCTTGTAAAATATCTTACCCAACCCACTTTTCCTTTTTTTTTCCCCCACATCTATCCTTTACTTAGGACTAATAACTTTGAGTGAATTATGGATTTTAGGTCATTTTGTCCAAACAAATGAGCATTAAGGTTTATAATATAAATATAAATAAATGTTATAGCTAATACTGCATAACATATAAACATTTATATTACATATATAGTCTATATAAGTTTACTCATCAGCACAATGTGTGTGTGCATGTGTGTGTATGCAACTAGGATATAAAATTCTTTAAGGGCAATTTCCCACATACTTGGGGTTTATGGCTGGGTTTTAGACAGTTGAGTCAGCCAGAAAATGTGCTTCCTGATAAATAAAGTGTCACTGCAATAAACTAGAGCTATCAAGCTCCATCTAGTTCACTCTAATGAATGCTGTGAGATATAGAAAAATAAAATAAGGAAAAAATTTGCTCCTAGCATTGATTATATTTAAAACCTAATTTCATAAATATGAGCAAACACATGTTATCCAAATGTTAAATTTAATCTTATGTTAAAATTGAAATACTGAAAACTTTGGTTTCATGTTGACAATATTATTTTAACAGCATCATTTTAACTCAGATTCAATTCTACTTTATTTGTTTTTGTTATTCTGAAAAAATAAAATAAAATAAGCCATAAGCCAGTCATAGACTATCTCACTCTGCTGATTAAGAGGGATTTCTCATATTTTTGTATCAGTAAATCACTTTGGCCTGATTCAGTGCAGCATTA
>NW_016867580.1:0-277 GCF_001698545.2 Rhinopithecus bieti | reverse complement strand
TTAAAACAAATCAGTTGGTGCAGAAACCCGGGAGGAGACCCCTCCTCAGGGGCCCCCAAGGTCCAAGGAGCCTCCTCCTTCCACGCTGCGGGCGGACCAGGACCTAGACATCTCTTTCCGCACCTCCAAGTCTCCTAGGGGTGAGTACCTCCTGTCTCCCTCTCATACTCCTTGGCCAGAAGTCCTGCGCAGGCCCAGGGTTTTTTTTCTGGTCACCAGGTGACCCACAGGGGAGTTCCCAAAAGCAGAGACATCTGCCCAAAGGAACTCCATTCCA
>NW_016867579.1:0-1766 GCF_001698545.2 Rhinopithecus bieti | reverse complement strand
TTAGTAGAGACGGGGTTTCACCGTGTTAGGCAGGATGGTCTCGATCTCCTGACCTCGTGATCCGCCCGTCTCGGCCTCCCAAAGTGCTGGGATTACAGGCTTGAGCCACCGCACCCGGCCTCCTTCGCTTGTTCTTAAGGGCTTCTGGCACAGCAGGAACTTTCTTCTTCTCTTCTACACCCTCCATAGTTCCAGCCAGAAAAAGAGGCTGGAACCTCTTTTATTTTTTTATTTTTATTTTTTTTAAGACAGGGGCTCGCTCTGTCACCCAGGCTGGAGCGCAGTGGCACAATCTCAGCTCACTGCAAGCTCTGCCTCCCGGGTTCACACCATTCTCCTGCCTCAGCCTCCCAAGTAGCTGGGACTACAGGCACCGGCCACCACGCCCGGCTGATTTTTTTGTATTTTTAGTAGAGATGGGGTTTCACCGTGTTAGCCAGGATGGTCTTGATCTCCTGATCTTATGATCCGCCCACCTCAGCCTCCCAAAGTGCTGGGATTACAGGCATGAGCCACCACGCCCAGCCTGGTCTCCAACTCTTAACCTCAAGTAATCCGCCCACCTCGGCTTCCCAAAGTGCTGGGATTACAGGTGCGAGCCACCACGCCTGGCCTCTAACTAGATAATTTCCCCTAGGAGAATTGTTCGGTGTTTGTGGGCGATAACTACCTCGAATAACAGGAGTTGAGTGTCACTTGTTATTGTGAATTAGTTTTAGGCTCACAAGAAGCTACAAAAATGGTCCGCAGAGTTCCCACCTGCCCTTCACCCACACCCCAATATATAACAAAGTTTTTGAATGTCGGCGTCTACAACCAAACATTAGCCACACCCAGTTGGCAAGCTTTGGTACAATTGTAATGAGTCAGGGTCGAGTCATACATTTTGTCACCATCGTACAAGGTTAGGATGGCCTTTATGCTCTAACTACACCTTTGGATTCGTTTTCTCGGGAATCTATAACAAAGTGTCGCAAACTGGATGGCTTCACACAACAGAAATGTATACTCTCACTGTTCTGGAGGCCACAGCCTGAAATCAAGGTGTCAGTAGTGCCACATGCCCCCTAACTGGTCCAAGGGGAGACTCCATTGCCTCTTCCACTTTCTGGTGGCTAGAAACCGGAGAGATGGGAGATTTCAGAGCCTGAGCCTACATACAGCATGTGCAGGGCAGGTGACAGGTGGAAGTCAATAGGTCCAGAATTTTGGGACGTCCAAGAAATCAGCATATACATATGATTACATAGTACCTGGGATCTCCCAAGTAATAAAGGAATTTCCTTCACGGGAGCCCTAGGTCTCCAGGTCTGGGGCAGTGGGTGGACGGCACCTCCAAGATGACCTCCTACACCAATTTATTTGATATTTACCTAGCCAGCAATCCCTGATGTTTCTCTCTTTTGGTTTTGGGTTTGGGTTTGGGTTTTTTTTGGGTTTTTGAGATGAAGTCTCACTCCGTCGCCCAGGCTGGAATGCAGTGGTGTGATCTCAGCTCACTGCAACCTCTGCCTCCTAGGTTCAAGTGATTCTCCTGCCTCAGCCTCCTGAGTAGCTGGGATTACAGTTGTGCACCACCACACCCGGCAAATTTTTGTATCTTTAGTAGAGACAGGAGTTCACCATGCTGGCCAGGCTGGTCTCAGTCTCCCGATCTCAGCTCACTGCAGACTCTGCCTCCCAGGTTCAAGTGATTCTCTGCCTCAACCTCTCGAGTAGCTGGGATTACAGGCACGCGCCACTACACCCTGCTATTCTATTTTCTA
>NW_016867578.1:0-276 GCF_001698545.2 Rhinopithecus bieti | reverse complement strand
CCAGATTGAGAGATGTGAACAGATGTTCCCGGATTGAGAGATGTGAACAGATGTTCCCGGATTGAGAGGCGTGAACAGATGTTCCCGGATTGAGAGGTGTGAACAGATGTTCCTGGATTGAGAGGTGTGAACACATGTTCATGCATTGAGAGACGTGAACAGATGTTCCCGGATTGAGAGGCGTGAACAGATGTTGCCGGATTGAGAGGCGTGAACAGATGTTGCCGGATTGAGAGGCGTGAACAGATGATCCCGGATTGAGAGGCGTGAACAGAT
>NW_016867577.1:0-1278 GCF_001698545.2 Rhinopithecus bieti | reverse complement strand
ATATATATATATATATATATACACACACACACACACACACACACACAAAGTAGTCAGGTGTGGTGGCACACACCTGTAGTCCCGGCTACTCGGGACACTGAGGCAGGAGAATAGCTTGAACCCGGGAGGCAGAAGTCGTGCTACTGCACTCCAGCCTGGGCAGTAGAGTGAAACTCCATCTCAAAAAAAAAAAAAAGAAGAAGAAGAATAAATAATACAGAAGGATCCTGTATACTACCCTTTATCCAGTTCCCCCAATGGTAACATTTTGCAAGATCATAATATCCCAACCAGGATATCAGCACGGATACAATCCATAACTTTTCCTCAGAGTTCCCATTTTACTTGCACTTATTTGTGTGCACATGTGTGTATTAAGCTCTGTGTAATTTTATTAACTGTATTGGTGCATGTATCTACCACTTACAAGGACCCCTTGTGTTGCTCTTTTATAAAGCTTTAAAATATTTTAAAAATTGAACCCAATAAAAGACACACTGTCTCTACTAAAACACAAAAATTAGCCAGCCGTGGTGGTAGATGCCTATAATCCGAACTCGGGAGGCTGAGGGAGGAGAATTGCTTGGACCTGGGAGGTGGAGGCTGCAGTGAGCTGACGTTACTAAGCACAGTGACTATGGCCAGGCACCATTCACAGCCCTCTATATGGATTATTCTATGTAATCTTCAGAACAATACTGTGAGGGGTGAGCACTTACATTAACTCCATTTTACAACAGAAAACTAAGGCCCAGAGAGGCTGAATAACTCACCCAATGTCACACAGCTAGCAGGTGGCATATGTCAAAATAACAGACTATCGGTAGAGGCAGCAGTTAACACTGATGGTGTCCCTATTATGTTAAGGGATTTAACATGCTTTCTCAATCTTTACAACAATCCTGTAGGCACTGTCGTGATGACCATTCCACAGATAAGAAAACTGAGGCTCTGAGACATTAAGAATCTGGATGTTGGCCGGGCATGATGGCTCACGCCTGTAATTCCAGCACTTTGGGAGGCCGAGACAGGTGGATCACGAGGTCAGGAGATCGAGACCATCCTGGCTAACATGGTGAAACCCCGTCTCTACTAAAAATACAGAAAAAATAGCCGGGCATAGTGGCGGGCGCCTGTAGTCCCAGCTACTTGGGAGGCTGAGGCAGGAGAATGGCATGAACCTGGGAGGCGGAGCTTGCAGTAAGCCGGATCGTGCCACTGGACTCCGGCCTGGGCGACAGAGCGAGACTCAATCTCAAAAAAAAAGAAGAAGAAAAA
>NW_016867576.1:0-1123 GCF_001698545.2 Rhinopithecus bieti | reverse complement strand
ATTTAAAGTGTGAATGTTAAAGATTGCAAAACAATAAAATAACCACTGTAAATTTGAAATAATACTTTCTATATTGATACTACAATTTGGAGAAATTTATCACTCATTTTTTAAATAAATGTTTGTGGTTGAAGTTTAGTCTACAGTTTATATTCTTAGTCACGTAACTGTAGTGATCTCCTAGATGATGTTCTCTGAAAACTTTTGGAGATAATGGCAGCTTTTGGATTAAAACATTTCCTGTTAGTTTGCATGCAAACCAGTTTACTGTGATCACACAGTGGCCAATCATGTGAGCATAAGCAAGCCTGCCCTTTTCGTGTCTTTCATACTATTACCATAAGCACCAGTAACTCCAGGTACCCCAAGCTTAAAATAAAAGCCCTAAAGTCTTTGACTTCTCCCATGCACTGTGCTGGGTTCAGAACATGCTGTTAAACATCAAAGTTCCTGTGGTTATGACTGACAAATGAGAAAACAGCAAAGAGACAGACAGTATTTGAAACATTGTTATTCTTAACTTGACAAATGGGTATTTCATTAACATTTTGAAGTATATATATACATTGTCAAATGCTTAGAACTAGGTAATTAATACTTTATCTTATATTGTTAACATTTTTATGGTTAGACAACATGAAATTTTAAACATTTTCAAAATACGAATACATTATGAACTATAGTCACCATGCTGTACAATAAGTCTCTTGAAATTATTTCTTTTTTCCAAGTATAATTATGTATTATTTGACAGACATCTTTCAATCCCCCCATTTCTTCTAAATACCTTGGCATTTGGTGGTCACCAGTTTACTCTACATCGATGAGATTAACTTTTTTAGAATCCATGTGTAAGTGAAATCATGAGACATTAATCTTTCTGTGCTTCCCTTATTTCAACTAATATAATGTCCTCCAGGGTAATCCATGTGATTGAAAATAATAGAGTTTTTGTTTAAAGATGAATATTATTCCATTGTGTACATCTACCACATTGCCTTTATTTACTCATTAGATGTTGAACTGTTGATTTTATATATTTTACATGTGAAGAGTGCTGCAAACAACCTAGAAGTGCAAATGTTTCTTCATTCTAATTTCATTTGTTTTGGATATACAGTGG
>NW_016867574.1:0-273 GCF_001698545.2 Rhinopithecus bieti | reverse complement strand
AATTCACACATCACAAAGCTGTTTCTCAGAAAGCTTCTTTCTAGTTTTATCTGAGGATATTTCCTTTTCACTATAGGCCTCAAGGTGCTCCAGAAATATCCCTTTGCAGTTTCCATGAAAGCAGTGTTAGCAAACCGCTCCATGAAAAGAAAGGTGTAAATCTGTGAGATGAAACCACATATCACAAAGCAGTTTCTCAGAAAGCTTCCTTCTAGTTTTTATCTGAGTTTTTCTTTGTCACCATAGGCTTCAATGCGATCCAAAATATCCCTT
>NW_016867573.1:0-1758 GCF_001698545.2 Rhinopithecus bieti | reverse complement strand
CAGTATGGTCATTTTCACAATATTGATTCTTCCTCTCCATAAGCATGGAATGTTTTCAATTTATTTGTGTCCTCTCATTTCTTTGAGCAGTGGTTTGTACTTCTCCTTGAAAAGGTGCTTCACATCCCTTGTAAGTTGTATTCCTAGGTATTTTATTCTCTTAGTAGCAGTTGTGAATGTGAGTTCACTCATGATTTGGGTTTCTGTTTGTCTATCATTGGTGTATAGTCACGTGATTTTTGCACATTGATTTTGTATCCTGAGACTTTGCTAAAGTTGCTTATCAACTTAAGGAGATTTGGGGCTGAGACAATGGGGCTTTCTAAATATACAATCATATCATCTGCAAATAGGGACAATTTGACTTCCTTTTTTTCCTATTTTTTCTCTTGCCTTATTGCCCCGGCCAGAACTTCCAATACTCTCTTGAATAGGGGTGGTGAAAGAGGGCATCCTTGTCTTGTGCCAGTTTTCAAGGGAATGCTTCCAGCTTTTGCCCAGTCAGTATGATATTGGCAGTGGGTTTCTCATAAATAGCTGTTATTATTTTGACACACGTTCCATCGATACTTAGTTTATTGAGAGTTTTTAGGTTAAAAGGGTGTTAAGTTTTGTCAAAGGCCTTTTCTGTATCTACTGAGATAAACTTGTGGTTTTTATCATTGGTTCTGTTTATGTGATGGATTACGTTCATTGAGTTGCATATGTTGAACCAGCTTTGCATCCCAGGGATGAAGCCGAGTTGATCTTTGTGGATAAGCTTTCTGATGCGCTGCTGGATTCGATTTGCCAGTATTTTATTGAGGATTTTTGCATTGTTGTTTATCAAGGATATGGGTCTGAAATTTTCTCTTTTTGTTGTGTCTCTGCCAGGTTTTGGTATCAGGATGATGCTGGCCTCATAAAATGAGTTAGTGAGGGTTCCCTCTTTTTCTATTGTTTGGAATAATTTCAGAAGAAATGGTACTAGCTCCTCTGTGTACCTCTTTTAGAATTCTGCTATGAATCAGTCTGGTCTTGGACTTTTCTTGGTTGGTAGGCTATTAATTACTGCCTCAATTTCAGAACTTGTTATTGGTCTATTCAGGGAATCGACTTCTTCCTGGTTTAGGCTTGGAAGGGTGTATGTGTCCAGGAATTTATCCATTTCTTCTAGATTTTCTAGTTTATTTGTGTAGAGGTTTTGATGGTATTCTCTGATGGTAGTTTGTATTTCTGTGGTATCAATGGTGATATCCCTTTATTGTTCTTTATTTCCTCGATTTGATTCTTCTCTCTTTTCTTCTATGTTAGTTTGGCTAGTGGTCTATTTTGTTGATCTTTTCAAAAAACCAGCTTCTGGATTCACTGATTTTTTGAAGGGTTTTTGTGTCTCTATCTCCTTCAGTTCTGCTCTCTTCTTAGTTTTTTTCTTGTCTTCTGCTAGCTTTTGAATTTGTTTGCGCTTGCTTCTCTAGAACTTTTAATTGTGATATTAGGGTGTCGATTTTAGACAATTCCTGCTTTCTCTTATGGGCATTTAGTGCTATAAATTTCCTGCTACATACTGCTTTAAATGTGTCCCAGAGATACTGGTACATTGTGTCTTTGTTCTCATTGGTTTCAAAGAACATCTTTATCTCTGCATCAATTTCGTTATTTACCCAGTAGTCATTCAGGAGCAGGTTGTTCAGTTTCCAAGTAGTTGTGCAGTTTTCAGTGAGTTTCTTAATCCTTATTTCTAATTTGACTACCCTGTGGTCTGAAAGACTGTTTGTT
>NW_016867572.1:0-667 GCF_001698545.2 Rhinopithecus bieti | reverse complement strand
AAAATAGAGGCTCAAAGAATCTCAGGGTTAGACAGTCAAGGTCGTGTGGTCATCAAGCACTCCACTTTACAGAGGAGCCACCATCCCTACTCCAACCATCCCAGTTAGTAATTCCTCTCTGCCCTGCCATTCCTTAGCACCCACCTTCTACCCCTCATTACTCTTCATCCTTCATTAGCAGTAGTAGCTTTAGCTTCCTGCTTTACACTCAAAATAACCTTAAGTAATCCAAGTGAAAATAGTGGGTTTGCCATGCAGATAGTTGCCAGAAAAGCCCTCTAGTGTCCTCACGACCACCACATTCAGATTGCTTCTTGCACATAGCAATTTTGGTATGCTTCACTTTTATTTTATTTTTTTTGAGATGGAGTTTCACTCTTGTCACCCAAGCTGGAGTGCAGTGGTGCGATCTCAGCTCACTGCAACCTCCGCCTCCCGGGTTCAAGCGATTCTCCTGCCTCAGCCTCCTGATTAGTTGGGAATACAGGTGCATGCCACCACGCCTGGCTAATTTTTTGTATTTTTAGTTACAGGCAGCGTTTCACCATGTTGGCCAGGCCAGTCTGAAACTCCTGACCTCAGGTAATCTGCCAGCCTCGGCCTCCCAAAGTGCTGGGATTATAGTCGTGGGCCACTGCACCCGGCTACTGTGCTTCATTTTTTTTTT
>NW_016867571.1:0-706 GCF_001698545.2 Rhinopithecus bieti | reverse complement strand
CTGCAAATAGAGATAATTTCACTTCCTCTCTTCCAATTCAAACATGCCTTATTTCTTTCTCTTGCCTGATTGCCCTGGCTAGAACTTCCAATACTATGTTGAATAGGAGTGGTGAGAGAGGGCATCCTTGTATTGTGCAGGTTTTCAAAGGGAATGTTTCCAGCTTTTGCCCATTCAGTATGATATTGGTTCTGTGTTTGTCATAAATAATAGCTCTTATTATTTTGAGATACGTTCCAACAATACCTGGTCTATTGAGTGTTTTTAGCATGGAGGGGTGTTCAGTTTTATTGAAGACCTTTTCTGCATCTATTGAGAAAATCATGTGGTTTTGTCATTGGTTCTGTTTATGTGGGGATTATGTTTATTGATTTGCATATGTTGAATCAACCTTGCATCCTAGGGATGAAGCCGACTTGATCGTGGTGGATAAGCTTTTGATGTGCTGCTGGATTTGGTTTGCCAGTATTTTATTGAGGATTTTCGCATCAATGTTCATCAGGGATACTGGCCTGAAATTTTCTTTCTGTGTTGTGTCTCTGCCAATTTAGGTTTTAGTGTCAGGATGATGCTGGCCTCGTATATTGAGTTAGGAATGAGTCTCTCTTTTCTATTGCTTGGAATAGTTTTAGGAGGAATGGTACCTGGTGCTCTTTGTACCTCTGGTGGAATTCGACTGTGAATCCATCGGTCCTGGGCTTTTTTT
>NW_016867570.1:4569-7316 GCF_001698545.2 Rhinopithecus bieti | reverse complement strand
GTGCTACTTTTGTTATGAATGTGATTAAAAATGTTTTATATTTCCAGTATGAATATTTGTTTAAGTATTTATGGCTGAATGCATCTTTGTCTTTATGATAGCAGCCTAAATATGCTTGTGTCCTACCCATAGATCTGTTCCTAAGTGTGGCATACCTTGTGGCTGTGTTAGGGGTTAGAAAATATATGGGGACATCCCAAAGGCAGCAGGCTAGTCTCCTCAAACTGTAGACTTTTTTTCTGATAGAGAGGCTTGAAGCCTTTAAGAGAGTCAAAGGAGGCCAGGTGCGATGGCTCACGCCTGTAATCCCAGCACTTTGGGAGGCCGAGGCAGGCGGATCACGAGGTCAGAAGATCAGGACCAACCTGGTGAACACTGTGAAACCCCGTCTCTACTAAAAACACAAAAAAATTAGCTGGACGTGGTGGCGGGCGCCTGTAGTCCCAGCTACTCGAGAGGATGAGGCAGGAGAATGATGTGAACCCCGGGGGCAGAGCTTGCAGTGAGCTGAGATCACGCCACTGCACTCCAGCCTGGGCAACAGAGAGAGACTCTGTCTTGAATACATACATACATAAATAAATAAATAAATAAATAAATAAATAAAGGAACTTCTGTGTTTCCAGAATCAGTTAACGATTTGTTGAGATTTGGGGCTTTATTATTTTAGACTGTAGATGGTAGCACCTGTATGTCACCTTTAGGAACCTTGACAGATGGTTCCCAACTTGCTAGAGTTCAAATTATGGTTTTTCAGCTTTATTGTGTGAAAACTGGAAACTGTACTTTGAGTACCCACAACTATTGTTTTCACTTTCACTACAGTCTTCAGTAAATGAGGTATTCATGCTTTGTTATAAAATAGGCTTTGTGTTAGATGATTTTGCCCAACCATAGGATAATGTATGTGTTCTGAGCACGTTAAGGTAGGCCCAGCTAAGGTCTGACGTGTGCTAGATTAGGTGTGTTAAATGCATTTCCAACTTATGATATTTTCAAATGATGATGGGTTTATTGGGACAAAACCCCCGTTGTAAGTTGAGGAGAATCTGTATACCATAGTTGATTCATTCAACAAATAATTACTAAGTGCTTGTTAAGGCCAGAAACTTCAGTTGCTACATTTATTTTCTACTGTATGTGGGAGGGGGGTGTCAATAAAATAACGAAGTGTAGAATATATATTATGTTTGGTTGCAGCAAATGCTATGCAGAAAAAAATAAAGCAGGTAAGAGGGATAAGGATTGCAGGGGAAAACAATGCAGTGATAAATAGGGTCATCGGGGAAGGCCTAAGTATGAAAATGATATTTGTGTCAGGGTGTGAAGTCAGCTGTGTGAACATTTGTGGAAGATATTTTGGATGAAAAGAACAGCAAGTGCCAAAACTTTAAGGACAGAGACTGCCTGGAGTAATCCGGCAAGCAAGCCAGTGTAACTTCAACAGCAAGTGGTGAAGAGGACACAAGAGGTGAAGTCATAGAAGTAAAAGGGAACTGAGGTAGGTGGAGACAGGTTGTGTGGAACCTAGTAGGCCTGTTGGGAGGATTGTAGCTCTTGCTCTAAGGTAGAAAGCCAGTTCGTACTTTGAGTAGAGGAGCGACATCTGATTAGTTTGTGGACAGAAGCAGACAAAAGAGTTAGGAGTCTACTATGGTAACCTAGTGAGAGAGAATGGTGGCTTGGGTTCCATTGGTGGTGGTAGAGTTTGTGAGAATTAAGGTTCAATTCTGAATATATTTTGAAGTTAGAGCAGGTAGGATTTGCTGATGGGCTGGATGTATGGGTTATAAAGGAGGAAGGAATTTTTGGTCTAAGCAAGTGGATGGAAGGTACTGATCTTTACTGAGATGGGAACTCTGGGAAAACTAGGTGGGAGCAGGGGAGAAGATTGTAGTTCAGTTTATGTTACTATGATAAAGATAATGAGATGCTTAAACATTCTGTCTTTGAATCTAGCTGTATTTTTTGGTATTGCATATTTTAAAATTTCATGGTGAGTACATGTTTTACATTTGTCAAAATTCAAAACAAAGTGAACCTTGATGTAAATGGACTTTGGTTAATAAGAATATGTAAGTATTGGCTCATTAAGTATAATAAATGTGCAAAGGAAATGGAAGGGAGTGTATATGGGTACTCTACTGTCTACTCAGTTCGTTAAACCTCAAATTACTTTAAAATAATAGTCTATTAATTTAAAAAATCAATCACGTTAACTTACACTATCATGTTCTCTTTGATCATTGAGGTCATTTCTGGGCGTCTGTCTTTTCTTATTTAGTGACAGCATGTTGACTTGCCCCTCCCTCCCACTTGTTTCTGACATAATTTCATACCAAGTGTATATCCACAGTAGACCTTTCATTCATGGAAATGCACAGCTTATATAAATATATTGTAGAAAATTGTGCTGCTTTTACTTAGACTAAAAGACACAAGAGTCCCCTGTAATAAACAGCTTGACGTTCTTTCATTTCACTGAGGTTTGTACAGGGTTCCTGAAACTCTGTCCTGTTTTAAGAGCTGCAGATAACCTGATCCTAGAGTGAAACTCACTTTGGCATTGAGATTTTGTCTATGTTGGTATCCCTCAACAGTTTAAGATTCTTTTTTAAGTTACATGGCTCCATGAAAGAGGGATTTGATGTTTTAGTGTTTGGTTTTGGTAACTATTGATTATCTCTTGTAGCCTTCCACTTAGAAGTGATACTTTCAGATTGAACATTGTTTCTTAAGTTTTTTCC
>NW_016867570.1:0-1429 GCF_001698545.2 Rhinopithecus bieti | reverse complement strand
ATCTAGTACCACATCCACCATATTCTGTTGACCGAAGTGGTCACAAGCTCCCTCAGATTCAAGGGAGAATTGACAGAAATCTGCCTCTCAGTGGGAAAAGTGTCAAAGAATTTGCAGCCCTTTTAAAAAACATTCCCTCGTATAAATTGTTTTTTTTTCTTCACTTGTAATAAATGTAACTTTATACTTTCTAAAAATGTAATTTTCAAACATTACTTCAGTATTACTGTTAATTACTGAGATTATTTTGTCAATTAAAATATATTTTCAAATACTCTTTTGGAAGCTACAGATTTCTAGATTTTTGTTGTATGTTTAAAATAATTCCCTGCCAACAAAGTGTAAAAGGGAAAAGTGATGCAACTTTTATTCACTGTTGGAAAAGTTCTTGAGCTGTGTTGGAAAACTGATAAGAAATTGGAGGACTCTAAATGAGGATTTTTTAAGAGTTAAGGTTAAAGATTGCATTGCACTTAAAAGTAAAGGGAGCCACTGGAAGAGGCTGGACAGAAGAGTCACAGGGTTGATAATGAATTGACTTACTATTCCTTCCTGATCTACTTTTAATGTTTTGTGTCTTGATAGAAAACATTATTATAGTTTAATGTTTTTTGTTGTTGTTGGGTTTTTTTTGTTTTGTTTTTCGAGATGAAGTCTCGCTCTGTCGCCGAGGCTGGAGTGCAATGGCACCATCTCAGCTCGCTGCAAGCCCCGCCTCCCGAGTTCACACCATTCTCCTGCCTCAGCCTCCCAAGTAGCTGGGAATAGAGGCATGCACCACCACGCCTGGCTAGTTTTTAGTAGAGATGGGGTTTCACCGTGTTAGCCAGGATGGTCTTGACCTCTTGATCCGCCCTCCTTGGCCTCCCAAAGTGCTGGGATTACAGGCGTGAGCCACTGCGCCCGGCAGTAATGGTTTTTTTGACTGTGTGTCTTTTTCCTTTGAGGACTTTATGTGCTGAGCTATTTCTAGTAAAATCTAAATTACTAACTGTTTAATTTTTGCAAAGTATAAAATCCTATCTCAGTTAGAAGTTGGGTCTAGTTTTCACTCCGCCCTAAGTCTTTCAGGTCAGTTGCCTTATTTATAAGAGGCTTGGTTCCGGGGATTCTTCTTGTCTATGATTCTATAGTTAGTAACATGAGTTACAAAACCAATCAGAAAATGTGCTATAAATGAAAACGTTTCCATCGTAGTTTCCAACTCTGAATGCTCCTTATCAAACTCTGCTTTGTCACATTGGTAACTACTGTTGTGAGAGCTTACTCTCCAGCAGTTATGTGGCGTTTGCCTGGTATGTGTATGCAACTTAAGCATTTTGTGGTCACCCTCTGTGATGACCCTAGGGATCCCCGGGGTAAACGTTAAAAGCGGTCTGTGTATGTTTTGCAAATGCCTTAGTATTTCTGCCTGATCGCAAAGATTGTG
>NW_016867569.1:0-709 GCF_001698545.2 Rhinopithecus bieti | reverse complement strand
GAAAATTTTAAAATAAAATAAAATATAACATATTCCCACCCCAGGACCTTTGTACTTCCTGGTCCAAACACCTGGACCACTCTCCCCAGAGAGCTGTATGGCTCACTCCTCCACTTCATTCAGGTCTCTGTTCAGTTGTCATCTCATTATAGGGGCTTTTCCAATCACCCTATCTAAAATAGCCTCCTCCGACCCCATCACTCTCTCTCTACCTTTTCTTATAACACTCATTCCTACCTGACATTTTATACATTAACTTATTTTTATCTGTTGTCCCCAACAGACTGTAAATACTACAAGGGCAAAGACATTGCTTTTTACCCAGACACTGCTTTATCTTCGGCACACAGAACACTGCCTTGTACATAGTAAGTGTTCAATATATAGTATACAGTGAACATATCTCAATCTTTTTTTCGTTGCTACAGACAAGACAGCGTTGTTCCCATGCAAGGGCACACTCCCACAGGGATAAACACATCATGGCAAAGTTTAAAATTAATTTTCTGGCAAGTACAACCAATGGTGGATTTTATTTTAGTTGGAAATGCGGGGTGGAACTCAAAAGCGTTTTACAATTATGTCAGCGATAAAGATCACCCATTTAAAGATCCTAAAACTCTTATAAGGGAAAAAATAGAAATATATCTTACAAGACAACACAGCAAATCAAATTTAAAACATATATATATGTGTGTGTGTGTGTGTA
>NW_016867567.1:0-1213 GCF_001698545.2 Rhinopithecus bieti | reverse complement strand
AAAAAAAAAAAAAAGAAGCAGGAGTGATGAAAGCTACCTCACAACAATTTAACTTGTCTGTTTGGCCTGCGAAGAAGAAGGTGGATGGATCTTGGAGAATGACTGTGGATTACTGTAAATTTTATCAGATTATGCCTCCACTTGCACCTCCTCTTCCATATGTAGTATCTTTATTGAAGCAAATCAACACAGCCCTTGGCACCTGGTATGTAGCTATTGTCCTAGAAAAGGCTTATTTCTCCATATAAATTGGCAAGAAACACCTGAAGCAGTTTGGTTTTACTTGGCAGGGCCAACAATATCCCTTCACAGTCTTGCCTCAGGGCTACATCATTTCTCTAGCTCCCTGCCATAATATAGTCCACAGAGATATTGAGCATCTTGACTTCCCAGTCTGCATCACATTGATGAAAGTATGCTGAGTGTATCTGAGGAGCAGGAAGTAGCAAGGTCTTTAACTGTCTTTAAGAGATACATGCAAACCAGAGGATGGGAGATAAATTCCATTCTGGCATCAATTTCCACATCAATCAAGTGCCAGTTATTAAATTATTGTCTCATCTCCAAATTCACCCATTTTTACTCTTCTTTGTTGCTAAAGCTGAGACCCTGAAAATCACATTTCTTTGCCTCCCCAGCTGGCTTTGTTATACTATGTTAACTGGGGGCACCAGAGGGACATCCCACACCCGAAGGAAAGACAAGAGACTTGCTCCTTCTTGTCTATCCGCTGACTGCTTCTTGTGGTCTTTTGGTTCCTGTGTACTTCACCTAGTAATGCTTCATTCTGGTAGCAGCATTTCCTTTTTGAAGCAACAGCTGAATCCAGTGTGTAGTAGTTTTTCTATAGTTCTATAATTTTCATTACTCTAAGGCACCACCACCAGCCAGCCAGTGCTCTGGCTTCAGAAGTCTGTGTCCCAGAACCCTGGGTGCCATGAAGCCCCTCCTCTAAGCTCAGAGGCACTAACAACAGCTGAGCAGCACTTTCTCCTCAGAGACCTTAGTTTTAGCTCTGTGGGGCCAATCCTCTAAATTTCTAAATTTTTCCCTTTGATTCTTTGTTTTTTGTTTTCTAGCCCTTAAGGTGGGAGGTATTACTCACCTCTGTGATACCTTAGATTTCTCTAAAAAAGTTATCTACTTAATAACTTTATATCTAGTAATTAATTCATTGTTAAAATTTCTTGGCAAATAACTGGTAGAGTTTCTG
>NW_016867566.1:0-298 GCF_001698545.2 Rhinopithecus bieti | reverse complement strand
TGTCTTGTGATGGTTGACTTCATCTAACAAAGATAAATCTTCCTTTCCATTGAGCAGTTTGGTAACATTGCTTTTGTGGAATATGCAAAGGAATATTCGGGAGCGCATAGAGGCCAAGGGTGAGAAAGTAAATATCTTCAGGTGAAAACTGGAGAGAAAGTTTCTGATAATTCTTTTGTGATGTGTGCATTCATCTCATAGAGGTAAAGCTTTCTGCTGAGAGAGCAGTCTGGCATCACTGTTTCTGTGGTGTCTGAGAAGGGATATTTGGGAGCACATGGAAACCAATGGTGGAAAA
>NW_016867565.1:0-708 GCF_001698545.2 Rhinopithecus bieti | reverse complement strand
CTTATAATGGTCACATTTCAGTTTTAGGTTTTATACTCCACCCTACCTGACCCCCCAAAAGCAGAACTCTACCAAAGACTCTTTTTAGTTTTTGCAGTCTTAGCCTGATAGATGGCAGCAGATTGGTCTCTACAATGGTAGTGATATCACTGACAGAAAACTGGAATGATCGTGCTCTACATTGTCTGTATACAGACTTGACTGCTAGTTTGATCAACATTTATAACTGAAATGATTCGTGAACTCTTTCTGTTCCCATGTTAAAATACATAAAATTCTTTCTTCCAAGGTTATCAGCTTTGGTAAAACTTGGCTCATAAATCACAAAATAAAATTATGTATTTCTCAAAAGCTTTTCAAGAAATAAACTATGACTTTTTATTATAATGAAGTGTTCTGACTTTTTTTTTTTTTTTTAAGATAGCATCTCACTCTGTTGCCCAGGCTGGAGTGCAGTGACTCGATCACAGCTCACTGTAGCCTCAACCTTCCTGGCTCAATCCATCCTCCCATCTCAGCTTCCCAAGTAGCTTGGACTACAGGTACATTCCACGAAGACTTGCCTTTTTTTTTTTTTTTTTTTTTTATTGAGACAGGCTTTTGCCATGCTGCCCAGGCTGGTCTTAAACTCCTGTGCTCAAGCAATCTGCCCAACTTGGCCTCCCAAAGTGCTGGTATTACAGGAATGAGCCATTGTGCTCAGTATGA
>NW_016867564.1:0-709 GCF_001698545.2 Rhinopithecus bieti | reverse complement strand
CCTGCATGTTGTGCACATGTACCCTACAACTTAAAGTACAATAAAAAAATAAAAAAAGATAATAATAATAATAAAGAAATTTCAACCCAGAATTTCATATCTGGTCACACTCAGCTTCATAAGAGAAGGAGAAATAAAATCCTTTTCAAGCAAGCAAATACTGAGGGAATTCCTTACCACCAGACCTGCTTTAAAAGAACTCCCAAAGGAAGCACTAAATATGGAAAGAAAATATTGTTACCAGCCACTACAAAAACACACTTAAGTGCACAGACTAGCAACACTACAAAGCAACCACACAAACGAGTCTGCATAATATTTGACAACATGACAACAGAATCAAATCCACACATATCAATACTTACCTTGAATATAAATGGGTTAAATGCCCCAGTTAAAAGACACAGTGTGGCAAGCTGGATAAAAAAGCAAGACCCAGTCTTCAAGAGACCCATCTCACATACAATGACACCCATAGCCTCAAAAGAAAGAGATGGAGGAAAATCTACCAAGCAAATGGAAAACAAAAAAAGCAGGGGTTGCAATCCTAATTTCAGACAAAACAAACTTTAAACCAACAAAGATCAAAAAAGACAAAGAAGGGCTTTATGTAATGGTCAAGAATTCATTTCAATGAGAACACCTAACTATCCTAAATATATATAAACCCAAAACAGGAGCACCCAGATTCATAAAGCAAGTTCTTAGA
>NW_016867563.1:0-2562 GCF_001698545.2 Rhinopithecus bieti | reverse complement strand
AAAGGTGAGTGATGATGGGGGCTTGCCCCAGAAAAATTCTTGAATTCCAGTTTTACAGTTGTCCCTCAGTATCTGTGGGGAATTGCTTTCAGGACCCCCCATAGATTCCAAAATTCATGACGCTTAAGCCCCTTATATAAAATGCTGTATTATTTGCATATAGCCCATGCACATCCTCCTGTCTGCTTTAAATGTTCTCTAGATTACTTAGAATACCTAGTTCAATGTAATGCTATGTAAATAGTTGTTATATTGCATTATTTATGGAATAGTGACAAGAAAAAAGTCTGTACACGTTCAGTACAGATGCAACCATCCACTTTTTTTCCTGAATATTTTCAATCCACAGTTGAATCCACGGATGCAGAACCCATGGATATGGAGGGCAAACTGTATTTCCAAGGTAGAGCCAACAGATTTGCTGATGGACTGGATATAAAATGGTACAACCAAGTTGCCATTTACTGAGACGGGCTAGACTAGGTGAGGAGCTCCCTTTTGGAAATGCTACATGAGAGATGTCTCTTAGACATTCAAGTTTGGAGCTCAGGGGAATCATTAAGGTTTGAGATGTAAATCAAGCCATTGGCATATTGATGGCATTTAAAGCCATGCCTGGAAACTTTTGTGGTCTCATGATACCCTAAAAGCAAACAGAATAATTTTTTTTTTTTTTTTTTTTTTTGAGATAGAGTCTCACCCTATTGCCCAGGCTGGAGTGCGGTGGCCTGATCTTGGCTCACTGCAGCCTCTGCCTCCTGGGTTCAAGTGATTCTCCTGTCTCATCCTCCTTAGTAAATAGGATTACAGCTGCACAGCATCACACCTGGCTAATTTTCCATATTTTTGGTAGAGACAGGGTTTCACCATGTTGGCCAAGCTGGTCTCGAATTTCTGACCTCAAGTGATTCGTCCACCTCGGCCTCCCAAAGCGCTGGGATTACAGGCATGAGTCACCGCGCCCAGCCAGAATAGTCTTCCAACAGAATTTCAATATTGAGTTTTCAGGGAGTCACACCAATGTCATAGGCCGATAGGACTGCACTTGAGTTCCAGCTCCATTGAGTCCTGGCTCTGTGTGCCATTGTCAAAGGGACTGAACTTCTCTGAGACTGGGTTTCCCCATCTCTGTAGAGTGAACTACTGCTCTTGCCACAGCAGCATGGCTGTGAGAATTAAATGAGGTAATTGCTGTACAGTACTTGGCATGGAATATGACCAGGCAAATGGTAGACATCATCTGAAGCTCAGTAGCTTTAGTTGGAAATACTTCAATTAATTTTGTGTTGTTAAAAGACATATAACACTTTAGTTTAATTATAAGGCCACACAAAGTAAACACAGATCAGACTAGCCAAATGCTTTTTTCCCAGTCCCTGCAGTCATTTTCCAAAAAACAAAACAAAGCAAAACTCAGATCTCTTAAGGGATATATTTTTTTAAAAACCTGTCTCCCAATTAATGGGAAATTATAGAAAGGAAGCTACTTGGTAGAAAATTCCATTTCTCTGTACCTTTATGTTGGCTTGAAGAGCAGAAAAGCATCAGTATGCATGGATACTGAACTATGTATTGATTAGTTTGAAATTTGGAGCAAGAATTCATGGAACACAAGAAAGTGTATAACTTGCTTATTTTCAGGCAACCTAAAACTCAAATACTCTCTGCACTTCCAGACAGAGAAAAGTCTCTCCAGCATAGTGTTAATGTAGAAACGAGTCTGTTAGTAAAACTCATGAAAGAACAGCGTTTTGTGGGCCTTGGACATTTCCTGTCACCATGATGTTGTTAAAAGCCAGAGGGGGAGAATGAACAAATAGAATTTGTCTGAAAAGTGACAGCCCATCAGTTTTAATTCTGGAGGCTTAGCCAGAGCTAACCAGGATGGCCTTGCAAATAAAAGTCTGGGTCATGCATGGGTTTCCTGGGCTTTCATGGGTTGAGAAAGGACTAGAAATGTCCATCTCCATCAACTTCCATCAGGACTAGCGTGCTTCGGCTGAGCACAGGGTGCCTGGAGTGCCCGTTGTTAAAGCTCTTCCCCAGTTCATTGGTCGTCAATTGGCCAGAAAGAAGCTACCATATGTGAATGCAGATAGGGAGCATCTATTTCTGGCTGTTCCTCAATACTGCATTTCATTAAAGACATGTTTTTTCTTTCTGAATGAGCAATAAGCAGAGAGCACCTTGTGGGGATTTCCAAACCCCTTTAGTCAGGGCTTGGCTCACAGAATGAAGGGAGCAATTGATGTGTGATTCCAGCGCTTGTTAAGGAACACATATTTCAAAGATGAAACAGCCGTCCTCAATCCAAACAGATTCTGTCAGAGAAATTGAAAACACATCCATAAATTCTCGTCCCACAGGCTCCTAACAGGTTGGATCCAGAGGACATTCACTGGTAGAACATTCCTTCCTTCTGCAGGACTCCATGTTCATTTCACACACGCTTGCTCTCTCAGGGCTTCCACCTGTTTCCAGCCGACATGAACCTAAGCGGAAATTGGGGCTAGCTCTCTTTTGATAAAGGTTTCTTTTTCTGAATTTCTCAAACTTCAGCCT
>NW_016867561.1:0-708 GCF_001698545.2 Rhinopithecus bieti | reverse complement strand
ACTTGGATAAAGAGTCAAGA
Organism: Rhinopithecus bieti; assembly: GCF_001698545.2. Lineage (NCBI taxonomy): Eukaryota > Metazoa > Chordata > Mammalia > Primates > Cercopithecidae > Rhinopithecus > Rhinopithecus bieti. Next base: position 688 of record NW_016867561.1, on the reverse strand, counting down.
CCCATCAGTGTCCTGTACTCAGGAGACCCATCTCACGTGCAGAAACACACATAGGCCCAAAATAAAGGGATGGAAGAAGACCTACCAAGTAAATGGAAAACAAAAAAAAGCAGGGGTGCAATCCTAGTCTCTGATAAAACAGACTTTAAACCAACAAAGATCAAAAGTGACAAACAAGGCCATTACATAATGGTAAAGGGATCAATTCAACAAGAAGTGCTAACTACCCTAAATATATATGCACCTAATACAGGAAAACTCAGATTCACAAAGCAAGTCCTTAGAAATCTAGAAAGAGACTTAGACTCCCAGACATTAATAATGGGAGACTTTAACACCCCACTGTCAACATTAGACAGATCAATGAGACAGAAAGTTAACAAGGATATCCAGGAATTGAACACAGCTTTGCACCAAGTGGACCTAATAGACATCTACAGAACTCCCCACCCCAGATCAACAGAATATACATCCTTCCCAGCACACATCACACTTATTCCAAAATCGGCCACATAGCTGGAAGTGAAGCACTCCTCAGCAAATGTACAAGAACAGAAATTATAACAAATTGTCTCTCAGACCACAGTGCAATCAAACTAGAACTCCAGATTAAGAAACTCACTCAAAACCACTCAACTACTGGAAAGTGAACAACCTGCTCCTGAATGACTGCTAGGTACATAACGAA
>NW_016867560.1:0-1254 GCF_001698545.2 Rhinopithecus bieti | reverse complement strand
TCTAGATAGAAGAGAAAGATTTGAAAGATGTAAGTCCCAGCCAGGTGTTTGAACCCAAATCAATGACTGCACTGTGTAAAGGTCCTAAGAAATAATGAACTGCCTTTAATCTTGCCTTTCAGGTTGTTGTCCTGAATATATCTTAAGTAAAAAAGGCATTTTAATTTTTTAATTTTCTCTTTTCATAGTTCTTCAGAAGAGTAAAGTGGTTCAGTTTTATATAAAGTCTCAGGGAATTTTGAAAGAGAGAAAATATCAATACATTCTTTGTTTTTATTCCTAAGCAAAGTAAGTTGCCTAGTTGATACACCTTTTAGATCAAGGGCATGAAAGTAGCTCAGATTAGCTAATAAAATATACCACAAAATATTTGTTTCCAAACTACTGTGTTAATTATCGGAAAAAAAAGAAACATTGATTGTTGAATATGATTTCTTTCTCCCAATATTCAAAGCAAATGTACTCACATTTGCTACAGGAATGTAATCTAGTGAACGAAGATGGCCAGATGGGACTAATCCTGCTGCTACATTAAAGGGGGCTTGGGTAAAATGGGAAGAACAATTATTCAAGATTCACTGTGATAAACATATGGTATTAATAAAGTATATGGAGTCAAAATAATCCTGTTAATATTCTTTTCCCTTTATACTTCAAGATGAGGCTTTGATCCAAGTGAGAGGGGCCCTTCTCAGGGTCCCACACTTCAGGGAGCACTGCGACATACAACAGAAATGTACTAACCTGTAACACTAAGGCTAAAGATCTGCTCCTGTAATGCTGCTCTGCCCCAGAGAATGCTTCTCTAGGGCTCTTCACCTTGGCCTCAAAACAAAAGCAACTGGGCTTAAATTCCACGAATGTTTGCTGTGAGGCAGAGGTAGGGAACAGACCCTGCTAGGGAATACCAGGAAGAGTTGAGTGGTGGCAGCACTCAGATAAAAGACAATAAAAATTCATTCTTCCCCTCAGATAATGTGAATAAAATAGATTCTGGTAGAATGTGAAATAGTTTCCAACTAGCACCAAGTGTCATTTATCAATCTCTCATGTTTTTCTAAATCACGTTTCTGTAATTGCCATCAAATCATCATGGTATTTGCAACAGGTGCATATAGTGTCTGAGAAATAGTGAAATATTTTACAATATTAAATAATTTATATTTTTATAAATTTGTGAAAATATACGTATATAAAACAAGTTACTAATTCTTTATATGGGCAAATAGAATTGCAAATAGTTTTATTTTATAA
>NW_016867559.1:17846-20896 GCF_001698545.2 Rhinopithecus bieti | reverse complement strand
TTTTAACATATTCTGAGATATACATCAAGGTGACCTTTTGACAGTTTCTTTCAATTTTCCGTGTCACTTCCTTTACCAGGTTCAAGTCAGAAGCAGAAAATTTGAGGACTGATGGGCCCAGGAGTTGAGTTATCCAGAGTGGAAGATGTATTCATCTCCCAGGCTGAGTAAGGTTTATGTATCTGACCAGAGGGAAAAATAAAAGAAAGATTAGTAGGGAAGATGCTAGTCTCACAGCAACGTGTCCCTGGCCTCCCTTCAGGGCACATGCGCAGGACCCTCAGCAGCCCCTCTGGAATTGCTGACACACTGGTCCTATAAATGTCCTTCACTTCCCCAGTCCCCAACCAGGCCCAAGGTGCTTCTCAATTTCAAAGAGAACTTCTCAAGGAAAGAAAAACAAGAGGCTTCTGGTTTTGGAAACACAGGTTGAGGCTTCTTCTGAAGACTTCCCTAATCTTCTGCCCTAAACAACTATCTGTATGCTTGCCAAGCAACCAGCAGACCAGGAGCTCAGAGGAGTCTGGGATGCAAGTTTGAAAAGAACATTTTTTTTTTTTTGTTTTGAGACAGAGTCTTGTTCTGTCACCCAGGCTAGAGTGCAGTGGCACAATCTCAGCTCACTGCAACCTCTGCCTCCTGGGTTCAAGTGATTCTCCTGCCTCGGCCTCCAAAGTAGTAGGGATTACAGGCATGCATTGCCACACCCGGCTAATTTTTGTATTTTTAGTAGAGACGGAGTTTCACCATGTTGGCCAGTCTGGTCTGAAACTCCTGACCTCAAGTGATCTGCCTGCCTTGGCCTCCCGAAGTGCTGGGATTACAGGTGTAAGCCACTGTACCTGGCCAAAACTTATTTTTTATATCCGGCATGAAATTTGGGACATAAAAATGAGAATCAAGTCATCTAGTCTCTATTCTCTCAAAACCAACTTAATGGAAGACTCTCACATCATTCCTGCAGTTCCACAATTCCACACAATTCCACAATTGTCTTCTTCTCTTCCAAAGCTATATGGTGCAAAGATTGCCCTGGAACAGCTAGGAGGGGAGTGGGGTTTGGGGTCAATTGCCTTTCAAGAAAAAGGTAGATGAGATGAGGCCTTACCCTAATGAGGAGAAACAGGTTTGCTTCTTCTCTTATCGTCTAAAGGTGTCTGGGGACTTTGGCGAGATGTCATGGAATCCTTCAGATTTTGTTTGTGCCTGTCAGGAGAAAAATGTGACAAAGATAGTTCTGTGACTTACAATGTTGGTGATCTTGTCACAGATACACTGCTGCTGCTCATAATTCATACTAACAGAGGATCTGCTGGTGGTGTTGGTTTCATCCGCCTTTCTGGTTTTTGTTGTGTGACTGGTCATTCTTTTGGAAGATGGTCTGGAAAGAGACAGTTTGGTTAGAATCGCAATTATTCCCAAACCAAGGCTCTGGCCTACAAGCAGCTTTGTCCTTTGATTAACTTCTAAGAAATACCTTGGAATTAAAAAACATTTCAGAATCATAGAACAGGATGACTGAAAGGAACCCTAGAGATCACAGGACACACTGATTTTCAAACTGTATTCCAGAAAGCCCTAGGTCCCACGGAAGCACCAGGAGTAGGAGCAGCTAAGCACGCAGGACTCCAGAAACCCTGTCCCTCCCTTAGATTAGTCAAGGATGGGCCAGTGAGGTATAGTAACAGAACTGGTACAGGTCCTCTAGCTCTAGTGCTCCTTCCATATCATCACACCTCTCAGCAGACTCCTGTTCCTGTGGGCCTTGCAGGTGAACGTCTTCTCAGGCAATTGCCCATGGAGCGTTCCTTTCCATGAATCAGTTCCTGCTCTCCTGACCTAACTTCTGACCTTGTTTCCTTACACTGAAAATGAGCATATTATGGCCGGGTGTGGTGGCTTATGCCTGTAATCCCAGCACTCTGGGAGGCCGAGGTGGGCAGATCACTTGAGCCCAAGAGGTTCAAGACCAGCCTGGCCAACATGGTGAAACCTCATCTCTTAAAAAAATAAAATAAAAAAATAATAAAATGAGGATACTACTGTCACACTCAGAGTTGTGTTGATAATTGAAATAGGTAATATAAAATGCCTGGTATGTTCCAATCATTCAACAAATGTCTTCTTGCCCAACTTCATGAGATAACATTAACCAATGTGAACGAAAGTAAAGTTTGGGGCCAGATGTATCTGGAATTGAATTTGGGCTCTGCCCTTTAATAGCAGGATATTGGTCAAATAAAGCCCCTACCCTCTCTGCACCTCAGTCTCCTTGTCTTTATAAATGGGGATGATGATCTTTACTTAGCAAGGCTATTGTGGGGATGAGTTTATTTCTGTTAAGTCAAATACGTGACATGGTGTTTGGTAAAAACTAAGAGCACAAGAGATCATATTATTTAGCATTCTAAGAATGTCAATCATAATCCTGCCAAGTTTATTTAGATAAGCTGACTAAGTGACTCACCTTGAAACTACTTCCTGTACTGAAGTGTCTTTCACGCTTTTTTGTCTGAAGTTTTCAAATCACCATTAAAATATGTTTTTGGCTCTTTACGGACCTGGCTGGAACCGTCTTCTAGAAATACCAGCTTGTGTGTCATTTTCTTGGCATTGTTGAACGGTATTTTAAATTTGGGAGGTGAGCCTGTGCCATTTAGAATGGCTAGGAAAAAAAATAACACAATTAAATATGGAGTTTCAATAACGAATTCAAGAAAAAGTGAAGGCTGTGATCCTGATGGGATGAGGAGTGGGTATCGCCTGCCTGAAGGCAGGAAGAGTTAAGCAGCAGTACTCCTGGGAGGCAGGCCCAGCAGTCACAGAGTTTCCCGAGCCATGTCTCGGGCCACTGCTCAGCACACACACTCACCCTGCCCTCGAGGCACCAAGAGGCTACCATTAAGGAATCTGTCCTTTTTCCTTTGCTAGGAAAGAATAACAACCAGAGATAAGACTGCTCCAGATTCTCGCCCCTCCCCTGATCACTCACCTAGCCAATTCTGTTTATGCATTTCGTCTTACCTCTAATTTTTTTTTTTTTTTTTCTT
>NW_016867559.1:12908-15737 GCF_001698545.2 Rhinopithecus bieti | reverse complement strand
ATATATATATATAGATAGATAGATAGATAGATAGATAGATAGATGTATCTCTCCAAAGGACTCCTAACCAGTGTAGGTAAAAATGCCTACAATTCAATCAGAAAAAGGCAGGTGACAAAATAGGAAAATGGGCAAATGACTTGAAAAGGTACTTCACCAAAGTGAATCTCCAACAGGCCAGTAAGCATTTATGAAAAGGTGCCTGACTTCATTAGTCATCAGAAAATACTGGTAAATTCAACAACATTAAAATCAGAATGCAGGGCATGGTGGCTCAAGCCTGAAATCCCAGCACTTTGGGAGGCTGAAGCGGGTGGACTGCTTGAGCCCAGGAGTTTTAGAAATGGCAAAATCCTGTTTCTACAAAAAAATAAAAAATTAGCCAGGTGTGGTGGCGTGCACCTGTAGTCTCAGCTACTTGGAAGGGTGAGATGGGTGGATCACTTGACCTTGGGAGGTGGAGATTGCAGTGAGCCAAGACTGTGCCACTGTGCTCCTGCCTAGGTGACAGAGTAAGACTCTATTTCAAAAAAAAAAAAAAAAAAAAAAAAAGAAAGAAAAAAAGAAAAAAGAAAAAATCAGAAGCTTCTATCCAGAAGAGGACAACATTAAGAAAAGATAAGCTGGCCGGGCATGGTGGCTCACACCTGTAATCCCAGCACTTTGGGAGGCTAAGGCGGGTGGATCACCTGAGGTCAGGAGTTTGAGACCAGTCTGGCCAACATGATGAAACCCTGTCACCCTGTCTCTACTAGTAATACAAAAATAGCTAGGCATGGCGGCGCACCCCTGTAATCCCAGCTACTCAGGAGGTTGAGGCAGGAGAATCACTTGAACCCAGGAGATGGAGGTTGCAGTGAGCTGAGATCACACCACTACACTCTAGCCTGGGTGACAGGGCGGGACTCTGTCTCAAAAAAGAAAAAAAAAAAAAGAGAAAAATGATCGGCATCTGAGGTGATGGATTTGCTAATTATCCTGATTTGATCATTACACATTGTATACAAAAAAAAAAAAAGAAAAAAAAAAAAAGATAAGCTGTAAACTAGGGGAAGATATCTGCAACACATAACCAAAAAAGAAGCAGTATCTGTAACATTTAAAGAACTACAAATGAGACAAATCAACCCAAAAGTCTTGGGCAAAAGATCGAAAAAAAAAACATTTCACACAAAAGAAAACATGAGAGCTAACTAAAGATATGAAAACATGGTCAACCTTGTTAATAATCAGGGAAATGCAAATGTAATACTTTATTTCATGACCACCAGATTGGGTAAAGTGAAAAACTCGGCAATAATGTGAAACAAGAGGCATTCTTATACATTGCTAGTAGGAGCATGGAGACTACCTTTGAGGCATTCACATCTGTCTTTCTCGTCCGCTTCATAATTTCTTCTATTCTCTATTTAAAGGGAAAGAAAAATTCAAACATGAAAACAGATTAGAAACCAAACAGTTATCCTAAAGGAGTTGATTATCCCCATTTCACAGAGGCGGACAATGGCAGTGATTGCTCCAAAACCACAAATATTACCAACAAAAGGCTTATGGTGGCAGTTGAGTCTCCTATCCCAATCCCAGTTTCAGCTACAAAATGCCCTGAATGACTGCTGTATTTGTTATAACACAAACATCCAAATGACGACGTCTCACTCCTAATTTTGCATATGCAGAAATTCATTACTTAGGCTAAGCATATATTATTGCAAACCAATTACAGCTTTTAACATAATTTTAGTCTTTAGTCTTCAGTTGATTCCTGAAGCCAATGTTAATGAAAATAATACACCTCAATGATGCCACACTGTTATTGTGTTAATGAAGAGAGAAGACAGGAGGTGGAGGAGAAATATACTTCTAGGGAAGGACAGGAATTCTCTCTCCTGTGCACACTTCTTTCCCTGCAGTGAGGAGAGTTGCAGCTCCCTGGTCCCCTCAAGGTGACCAATCTACTACCAGATAGGCCTTGCAGCAACTCAGCCTGGACCAGGGCTGCCAGATGAGCTCACATGTGGCCCTACCTTAAAAACAGCCTGCACCTTGGCCTCTCAAAGAGGCCTGCAGTTTCTGCTTTTTCCCATGTAGTTGCTGCAATTTCCAGCCAGTTTAGAAGAAAGTCTTAACTTCCACCAACCCCTACCATGACTGGAGTCCTTCTGCTCAGAGGAGTTTTGTTACCAGAGGTTTGATATAGTGAGGCATCACTGTAATGGCCACTAAGGGTTCATGAGTGGGAGGCATGATCAGTAAGAGGACAGCCTTCTATGTAGGAGAGGTCAGATCCTTGGATAAGGAAGAGAATCGAGTGGAAAAGCCACCAGGAGCTAGCATATATCAGATTTATGATTCTTAAAAACATGCTGATATCAGGTGCCCAACACTGTTTAAAACACAGAATCAAGTCCCCCCAAACAGACAGCGAGTACCTTTTTCCTTTCTAACCGTTCCTGTAAATTTTGTAACATAATTCTCTCGTGTTCTTTCTTGCGTTTGTCAGCTTCCTCTTGAGCTTTTATGTTGGCATCCCCTTTCTAGGAAATTTGTATAAAAATATCATTTAATCTCAAGATACCTGAGTGACATCAGAGAACTCTAGTTTAAAAATTTCAATGGTAAAATGTTATCTAGCATAACAAAAGAGTGTAACCTTTTGGATGAGGGGTCCTATATTATGATATTTGCAGCCAGAGGTTGGGCGCAGTGGCTCACACCTGTAATCCCAGCACTTTGGGAAGCTGAGGCAGGTGGATCACCTGAGGTTAGGAGTTCAAGACCAGCGTGGCCAACATGGTAAAACCCCATCTCTACCAAAATACAAAAAAGAGC
>NW_016867559.1:6639-9037 GCF_001698545.2 Rhinopithecus bieti | reverse complement strand
TGTATGATGATAGACGCTTCTTGGCAATAAGGGTTAAGGCCTGTTTTTCCATGTCTGATTTCTGAACAGATAAACACAATATGGTAAATTACTAACAATTCTTTTACTGTAGCTGGCTTTTTTTTCTTTTTAAGAGAAAAACATTCTGAATAAAACACAATTAGAATTCTTTAAACTGCAATTTTCTTTTAGAGCATGAGAATCAGGACACTGATATTTGCTTCTGGACTAACAATTTACATTACACAATTCCAGGAGATCACAGAAATAACAGGTTTAAAAGAAATACTATCCTTCAAAACCAAACTCAATTTCCAAATCCTAATTCAGGGTTTAAAACATTTCTCAAAAAACATTTCTTCAGAGTTTAGAAACAGAGTTCATATAAACTTACATTTTCTCCCTTCTAATAAAAACTCACTAATATTTCAGCTTTGGAGGAAAAGTGGTACAATGAACATCAGAGAATTTTAAATTCCTAGTTTAAGTGAGTTAACCTATTTTATTATATTGCAGAATACTGTAAATAATATGCTGGTTACGTTGTAAAATCTGACCTATTTTGAACTATACAACAAAATATACATATTCTAATAGAAAATTTGTCAATAACAGGCACTTGACAAACCTTTGGAGTGTCTCTCGCTTTTGCCTTGGGAGATGCTTCCATGCTTGCTTCAAGGGATGTCTTGGAGGATGCTTTCACCATCGCCTCAGGAGACGCCTCCATGCTCTCTTTGGGTGACCCTTTCACACTCTCCTTGGGGGCACCTTCTGCACTCCCCTTGGGAGGTGCTTCCAGGCTCCCCTCTAGGGCTGCTTCCATGCTCACTTCTGACAGTGCTTCCAGACTTGCTTCCGGGAGTGCTTCCAGGCTCGCCTCTGGGAGTGATTCCACACTTGCCTCTGGGGCTGCCTCCACACTCACCTCTGGGAGTGCTTCCAGGCTCACCTCCGGGGATGCTTCTATGCTCACCTTGGGAACTGTTTCCAGGTATATCTTTAGGGGTGTGTCTATGCTCAACTCGGGGGATGCGTCCATGCTCATCTCAGAATCATATGTGCTCACCACAGGCGACACATCCACACTCGCCACAGGGGATGAGTCCGTGCTCACCTCAGGGGCCATGTCCACACTTGCCTTGGGGGATGCTTCCATGCTTGTGTTGCAGAGTATTTCCACATTCACCTGGGGGGATGCATCCACACTTGCCTTGGGAGGTGTCTCTACTTTCTCCAAGGGAGCCTCTTCTACTTTTGTTTGAGGAGGTATTTTCATTGTTGACATGGGAAACATAACAGCCCTCAATTCGTCACTAGTACATTTACGCAAGGGTACAGTGACATATCGCATTACATAATTGGTGACACCTGTAACTGAATGAGGACAGAGAATGAAATTCCCTAAGTTAGAAATCTGACAAGAAAAGGATGCACCATGTACACAGTATAAGAACAGGAACAGAGAAAAGAGATTGTTTATTAGGAAAGCACAGGGATTACACACAACACAGGAGAAGTTTAGTGAAATGGATGACAGACACAGGACAGAACCATCACAAAGTCAGTATTTCAGAAGCAACATTAACAACAGTCGTTGTAAAGGCAATAGTCTATTACAGATGAAAATAAGATGCTTCTCCAAAGTTGATGTTTGCAATAAGCTGTTTCTATTTTAATCATACTATATTTCAGAATAATTTTCACAAAAAAGCACAAGGTCTTCAACCCTTTCTAAAAGTAATCTAAACATCTTCACCAGGGCTAGAGATCTTACCATTATAGGTGATTATGTAAGACACTCCATATTTTAATGTTTTAAAATAGAATGTAAGAAAGAGCATTTTCTCGCCCATACTAAAAACTGTAATAAGACATTAATCAGAGTGGGTTGGATCTCCAAGGTCTCTTCCACGTTTAACAATCTAATTTTATGTTTCCTATCAAACGGATGAAAATGATAATATTTGGTGCCAGGTAAGATGGAAGAAAGTGATTAATACCAATGTTTGGAACCAGGCAACCTCATCACCACTGGTGGGAGTATAGATGTGTATATTTTCCCTGGGAAGCATAAAAAGTACATACTGTTTGTTTGAGCAATTCTACTTCTAGGTTTACCCTTAGGAAAAAAAAATTACATAAATACATAAAAATGCATGTATAAAGTTGCTAATTACTGCACTGTTTATAATATTGAAACAACTGAAAATACCATCCAAATGTTCCAAAGGAAATGTGGGCCATATTAAGGCAGTCACTAAGAGTAATAATATGCAATATTTTGGACATAGAAGATGGAAAACAGGTTATTTCATTTTGTGAAAAGAAAATGCAAAGAAAATATGAAGTTACCAGTGAGCACTGGGATAATGGGGATTAGATTAAAAACTTCTTC
>NW_016867559.1:0-2608 GCF_001698545.2 Rhinopithecus bieti | reverse complement strand
ACATACTATACCTTTAAGCTAGTTATTTCACAAAGTGTCTTCCACACACACCTTTTTGTAATAAAAGTTAATAAAGAAATCATTTTACAAGTTTTATTTGGAATTGCTCCGTCACAGTACAATTTAAATTATTATCCTGAAGTCATAATCTGTCCCTTCTCTTGACCTGTCTCACGAATAAGGCTTTTGCTCATTATATTAAGTATGTAATAAATGTCTATGAGATAAATCTTTGCTAATTCCCGAAAGCAATTAGATAGTAAAACAGAGTCAATGCTTGTGGAACAATTAAGATATATTTAAATGAAAGTACATAAACATGGCACTGCAATTAATGTTATCTAATTTTTCTAAAGGATTTAGTTGGTGAATAATAAATTAATTTTACCATATTATAAGCAAGGTGCCAGAGAAAATCTTCCCATATTAATCTATGAATGAACCCAGACTATACATAAAAGTGCTTTGGGAAAGCACATTGAGGGAGGAGGTGGTAAGTGGATGAACTTTTCTCAGACCAATACAAGAGAAAATGTGATATACTCAGACTGACAATAAAATAAAAGACCTCTCAAGCTCATCATTGAAATTTTAAGAGTCCTAAAAGTACAAATAACACAATGTAAGTTTGAACAGAAATCCTTTCCCCCGAGAAATCCTTTTCAACATATTAAAACTATATTGTTTTAGGCAAAATGGAAATCTTTTCCATAAGGTTAACTACTGCTACAATTAATTACACTTGAAATGGTATCCAAAATCTTTTGCTGTACTGGAATTTTACAGCAATCAGCATTGCTCAAAAATTGTCGAGACACCTAATAATGCAAAACAAACATTTTAAAATTCAAACTATAATTATGCCTTATTCAATTCACAAGGCACAAAAGCCATCCTTTTTCATCTTTTTTAATGGCTAAGTTTAAGGGAATGATGTGCAATTTGTTCTCTCTTTTTCCTCTCAAGAACACTCCTTTTTTTCCTCTGGAAAGAAAAGGGATCCTTTTTTTGGATTGATGGGTATGGTTGCCTAATCCATTTCAATTATCAGTGAGAGGCACCATGTGCTACAAGCCAGACATGGTTATTGACACACACTTGGGTATAGATTTTCTTTTAATAAGGAACACTAATTAAAAGGGTAAACACCAGAAACAAAAGATATTTGAATTATTCATAGTAGATAACTTCACTGTATTTGAAACAACTCTGTATTGCCATTAGGAAGAGTTGTAAAGTGGAGCTTGGCAATACGTCTATCATTAAACATCATTATCACTTTATTTGCTTTTGGGGGAAAACACTGACTTATAAATGAAAGGTACAATTTAAATATCATGATCCATCTATCAAATGACCAAAATATAAACCATAGAAAAGGATGTTAGAGTAGAAATCACTGAATTTCTTGGAGTCTTAACTATAAAACAAGGAAGGCAATTATATTTGTCTGTCAATTTAATTGTGAATAACAAATATTACATACGTAATGCAGATCAACCTGTCCACTGCTATATATATGCTATTATTTTTCTAAAATGAGGTAATATTCACAATACTTAATGGAAATTGAATAACTAGTCTAACCAGTCTGTAGAAAACACAATTTCATTTATAGGTTGGTAGAATATGAACTGATTTTCAAATAAATAATTATGCCACTTAATGGCAATGTCTTTTGACCAAAATATGTTTCAGTTTCAGCTACTGAGGTCCAATAATCCCATCTGATATGATTAACACAAACATCATGAAACAAGTATATTGATGAAAATACAAGGCCAGGCATGGTGGCTCACGCCTGTAATCCCAGCACTTTGGGAGGCCGAGGTGGGTGGATCACTTGAGGTCAGGAGTCCGAGACCAGCCTGGCCAACATGGTGGAACCCTGTCTCTACCAAAAGTACAAAAGTTAGCTGGGCATGGTGATGCATGTCTGTAATCCCAGCTACTTGGGAGGCTGAGGCACGAGAATCGCTTGAGCCCATGAGGCAGAGGTTGCAGTGAGCCAAGATCATGCCACTGCACTCCAGCCTGGGCAATAGAGCGAGACTCTGTCTCAAAAAAAAAAAAAAAGTATGACTCTCTCCCTCTGCTGTAAAATAACATGGGACTCTTTTGAAATAAACCTAAATGTTCCACAATCTAAATAGGTGGTACTGTAAAAACATAAATAACTGATTTCATTAAATAGAAATTCAGTAGAATACATGAAATAACTACTTACTTTTGGCAACGGAATTTTGAAGGCCTGCAGATGACAAAGGCATTTGTCTGATTAAAGCAGAAGTTCCCTGTTCAAGTTTTTCAGTAGATGCAGATCGTTTATTGGCTGAGAAAAGACATAATACTTACTGTAATCATATTTCAAGGAGGAAAGCATCATTAACTGAAACAAAATGAGTTTTCATGATGTAGTTCTATGGAGCACAGACTTACATTACTCAAGTTCACAATATTCACTACCAATCAATTTTTTTTTTTTTTTTTTAATTGAGACGGGGCTTCACCATGTTGGCCAGGCTCGTCTCAAACTCTTGACCTCAAGTGATCTGCCTGCCTTGGCCTCTCAAAGTGTTAGGACTACCGGCTTAAGCCACGGCAATTG
>NW_016867558.1:0-1254 GCF_001698545.2 Rhinopithecus bieti | reverse complement strand
ACTCTGTAAGATGAATTCACTCATCACAAAGCAATTTCTCAGAAATCTTTCTAGTTTTATCTGAGGATATTTCCTTTTCACTATAGGCCTCAATGCGTTCCCAAATATCCCTTCACAGATTCAAAGAAAACAGTTTCAGCAAATGGTTTCATGAATAGAAAGGTGTAAATCTGTGACTCGAATTCAAACATCACAAAGAACATTCTCAGCAAGATTATTTCTAGTTTTTATCTGAGCACATCTCATTTGTCACCATAGGCTTCAATGCAATCCAAAATATCCCTTCTCAGATTCCCCAAAAACAGTGCTACCAAACTGATCCATGAAAAGAATTGTGTAACACTGTGAGTTGAATTAACACATCACAAAGCAGTTTCTCAGAATGTTTCTTTCTAGTTTTTATATGAGGATATTTCTTTGGTCACCATAAGCTTCAATGCTCTCCAAATTATCCCATTGTAGACTCCAGGAAAACAGTGTTAGCAAACAGCTCAATGAAGTGAACAGTGTAAATCTGTAAGATTAATTCACGCATCACAAAGCAATTTCTCCGAAATATTTCTTCTACTTTTTCTCTGAGGATATTTCCTTCTTCACCATAGGCCACTATGTTCTCCCAAACATCCCTTTGCAGGTTCCACAAAAACTGTGTTAGCAGTCTGCTCCATGAACAGAAAGGTGATATTCTCTGAGATGAATAAACACATCACAAAGAAGTTTCTGAGAAAGCTTCTTTCTAGTCTTTATCTGAGTACATTTCCTTTGTCACCCTAGGCTTCAAAGTGATCCAAATATCCCTTTTCAGATTCCCCAAAAACAGTGCTGCCAAGCTGCTCCATGAAAAGAATGGTGTAACTGTGTGAGATGAATTCACACATCACAAAGCTGTTTCACAGAAAGCTTCTTTCTAGTATTTATCTGAGGATATTTCCTTTTTCTCCATCTTCCTCAACATGCACTGGAATATCCCATTGCACATTCCATGAGAAAAATGTTAGCAAATTTCTTAATGAAGAGAATGGTGTGACTCTGTGAGATTTACAGATACATCAGAAAGCAGTTTCACATAAATCTTCTTTCTCGTTTTTGTATGAGTATATTTCTTTTTTCAACATATTCTTCAATGTACTCGCAAATATCCCTTTTCAGATTTCAGGAAAATAGTATTAGCAAGCTGCTCCATGAAAAAAAAAAGTGTAAATCTGTGAGATGAATTCACACATCACAAAGCATTTTCCCCCGAAAGATTCTTTT
>NW_016867557.1:5889-6974 GCF_001698545.2 Rhinopithecus bieti | reverse complement strand
TTTTGAGATGGAGTCTTGCTCATCGCCCAGGCTGGAGTGCAGTTGCGCGATTTCGGCTCACTGCAAGTTCCACCTCCCAGGTTCACGCCATTCTCCTGTCTCAGCCTCCCAAGTAGCTGGGACTACGGCACCCACCACCATACCTGGCTAACTTTTTGTATTTTTAGCAGAGACGGTGTTTCACGGTGTTAGCCAGGATGGTCTCAATCTCCTGACCTCATGATCCACCCTCCTAGGCTTCCCAAAGTGCTGGGATTACAGGCATGAACCACTATGCCCAGCCAAAAATTAGTAGTTTCTAAATGCCCATAATGTTGAAGCTGAGAACCACATCAAGAACTCAATCCCATTTACAATAAGAAAAAATAAAATAAAATAAAATAGCTAGGAATATATTTATCCAAGGAGGTAAAAGATTTCTACAAGAAGAACTACAAAACACTGATGGAAGAAATTATAATAGATGACATGAAGACATAGAAAAACATCCTATGCCCATGGATTGGAAGAATCAATAAAATTAAGGTGACCATACTGCCCAAAGCAATCTACAGATACAATGCAATTCTTATCAAATTAGTAATGTCATTTTTCAAAGAATTAGAAAAAAAATTCTAAAATTCGCATGGAACCCCCCAAAAAAGCCCAACTAGCCAAACCAATCCTAAGCAAAAGATTGAAACTGGAGGCATCACGTTAAGGCTATAGTAACCCAAACATCATGGTTCTGGTACAAAAATAGATACATGAGTATATGGAATAGAATGGAGAACCCAGAAACAAAGCCACATACAACCAACTGATCTTTGACAAAGTTGACAAAATTTTTTTTTCAATATTTATGTTTATACTTGTTATTAAATTTGTGGCTGAAATTTTATTTTTTGTGCTTTTAATCCTGCATGTAATTTTTTATTGCATTTCATTTTCAAACTATCCATTGTTTTACATAGGTATACTTTTCCTATAAAATATTAACTTGGAACATAGTAATCTATTAAATTATAATTCATAAAATGTTTAAGTTAATAATATTAAGCTTTCAAGATAATCAAATTTACGTTTCAAGTAATAAACATTTTACT
>NW_016867557.1:0-5384 GCF_001698545.2 Rhinopithecus bieti | reverse complement strand
CCAAGAATTTAAAAAATTATTCATTCATTTCAATTTTTATAATATTTAACATAATTTTGCATTTTATCAAATTCTTTTCAGCCTTTGTAGAGTTATATATTTTAATCTGATTATTTAATTGATCATAAAAATACATTTCTAATCTTGTATTCTTGGTAAAATCTTTATTTGATTGCTGTGCACTTTTTTTTAAGTTAATATGAATTATTTGTGTTACTACTTTATTTAGAATGTTTGAATTATTATTCAAAATGTTAGTTATTTAACTAAAGAAACTTCTTTGTGATATCTTCATTTGGACATAAAGCTGTCTGTCTTTTAAAAAATTAGAAATATTTTCCCCCTTTTTTGTTTTCTACGTTTTTTAATTTTAAAGATATTTGAAGTTGTGGAGTCCGAGGCTCTTGACCCCTACAAGATTTGTTTCTGCACTGAATGGGGCTCTGGCTGCTTGTTCTTGTGGTTCAATAACGAGATGCAGACAGACTAGGAAAGAAGGGTATTTACCTCTACAACCAGTTTCAGGGAGGAGGTCAGAGTAACTCACCAGACCAACTCAAAGCTCTAAGTTTTTCTCCAGTGCTTATTCACATTCAAACCATATTTCTTTGTGTGGAATACACCTGCAAGCTGAAGTGTTTCCCTCTTTCTAATCTTTAAGTAGGGTCTGGAGTCTGGAAAATTACTTCAGAGCCTAGGAACAATTACTTTATATGAAGTGAGTCCTGGTACAAGGTGTGCAATATTATTTTAATTAAAATCTAAGGTCTGAGAAAACCCAGGCAGGGTCTTAATGGACTTGTTTTTACATTCCAGCCTTTGTACTAAGGCACCAGTTTCTCCAGTTCTTTAATGTTTACTTTGTACATTCATCAGAGTTACAGTAAGTTGTTGAAGTCTGCTCTGGTTGCTAATGGAGACCTGACCTGCCACAGGTTTGCCAAAAATCACTGACATGGGACAGAAAGATTAATAGGAGAAAGAACATACAAATTTATTTAATGCATAAACACTGGAGACTTTGTAATGAAGATTCAACCTCCCAGTGAGGTATAGAAACTTATATACCTTGTAAGCTCACAGGTTAAAGAAAGAATGGCAGTTTGGATCCTGTTAAATTGGGTTATGGGAGGAGGGAGAAGCAGAATTGTATTGAAGGGTAATAAATTATTACTTTGATGAATGACTGGATCAGGAAACAGAAATTAACATATAAATAGTTCTCTTTGGAATTTATTTATTTGTTTACTTTTTTATAGATAGGGTCCTGCTGCATCCCCCTTGGTTGGAATACAGTGGTTCAGTAGTAGTTCCCTGTAGCCTCCAATCACTGGGCTTCAATGATCCGTCTGCCTCAGCCTCTTGAGTAACTGGAACTCCAGGCATACACCATTGCACTTGGCTAATTTATTTTCATTTTTGTTTTTGTAGAGACTGGATCTTGCTATGATGCCCAGGCTGGACTTGAACTCCTGGCTTCAAATAGTCCTCCCACCTAAGCCTTCCAAAGTGCTGGGATTACAGTTGTGACCCTCCTGGCCCCTCTTTTGGATTTAAGTGATCCTTGGAGACAGTCACAATCTTGTGAAAGGATCTATTCAGATGTGGTTACATTCTTGGTCTCATTTTCTGTAATAGATAATGATAGGGAGGGGAAGAAAACTCAATTGTTCTTCTTGGCGGGTGTAAATCTTAGACAGATAAGGAAACTTCAATTTTTGTGGGAGAGAGGGGAGAGAAGAGGCATCAGAGAGACACTGATGCTTCTTTAGTTCATTTTGTCAAATGCCATATTCAGGATAATGGTTTCTGAGCTCCAACAGAGTGTGCATATTTTAAATATTTGGAGTATATGTATTTTCATTGTCATTGATAGAACTATTTGAAATAGGTAGCTTTTTAAAACTGATGTAGATCTTTATAAATATTCATATGCTCTATAGATACGTTGGGGCTTTCCAACTCTTACAGCATCATTTTAGGTCAAGCAATCTTCTAATTCTCTTCATTCCTTCTGGTTCTGAGATTATTCTCTTATTTCTCTTTGGTTTTCTCCCATGATTCTTTTTGAACTTAATTATTTGTGTTAATTTAAAAAAAAAATTGTTATGTATAAAGGAAAACTCTTGAATTTTATTATTACTAGTATCTGTGTTGCAGCTTTCCTACTTCCAGTGGTTGGTGAGTGGCAGGAAGTGGCACCCAATGGCTTCTCCACTCCCATAGTTCTGTGGGTGAGAATAAGTGTTACAGCTCTTTTACTTCCACTGCGGGTAGTTCAGCGAGCTGGAGCATTACAGTTCCTGTGCTCCTGGAGTTTGGCGAGTTCTGGGTTCTTGTCTCACAACCAAGAAGAGTAAGTCACACAGACACCAGAGGCCAGAGAGTGAACAAGGCAGAGTAACAGAAAAAGCTCTCA
This sequence comes from Rhinopithecus bieti, assembly GCF_001698545.2. NCBI lineage: Eukaryota > Metazoa > Chordata > Mammalia > Primates > Cercopithecidae > Rhinopithecus > Rhinopithecus bieti. The sequence goes on along the minus strand of NW_016867557.1, from coordinate 2,965 downwards.
GCAGAGAGAGAAGAGACTTGCCTACTGGTGGGCTGAGTTCAGGGTTTTTATGGACTGGGAAGGACAGGGAGTGTGCAGACAGGTCTGCCTGCCGTTTTGGAAAAAGCCCTATTCAGAAAGAGAAATGTAAGTGTAAAGAACCAATCGGGGGCAGAAATGAAGGCTTGGCTTGCAACCAATCAGCGGATGGAGTGCCATTTCATTCCATGCGAATGAAGATGTGCCTGGTGGCCAATCACAGAAAGATTGGTATCTGTAAAACAGGTGGAAGGTAAGAGCCAATAGGGAGGAAGTGTGCACAATGGGACAAAGAGGTGCTGTAGAGAGAGAAATATGCCCAAAACAGGAGTGAAGTTTGTTGGTCTGGGCTCACAGATTGGGTGTTTGCATTTACGGATGTAGGCTTTTGTTTACATGGTGACTGCAGTTTGATTTTCAGGCTGTTCTTAGTTTGAAGGCGTTCTACTGAGGACCCGCCCTAACTGCCTGCCTAACTGATTTCTTCCTTCTTCCTCTCTCGTTAGCATTTTCTTTATTTAAATCTTTGGAAAATTTGTTGCCAACAAAATTACCGTACATTTTAATAAAATAATCAGTATGCAATGATTTGTCTGTTATTATTTTTGTATTGCTTGACATTTATAGGATTTAAACTTTCAATTTTCTTTAGTGGTATAAGAATGGACTAATGCACTAAATCTCACCAATAAAAGACAGACGGAAATTATGTGCCCCCTCCTTTGATGCAGTAGAATGTACACAAAAATCACATATGTAATATTCTTAATAAAAATGTTTGATCTGAACATATCTTAAAAAATAAATAAGATAAAATTTCAATTTTCATATTCAACTCTTTTTTAATGATACTACAAGAAACTCAGCTTCTAATTTTTATTTTGTTTAAGATAAAAGTCATATTATTTAAATTAGCTCAGAAGTAAAAACTACATTAAGAATATTACTGATTCCTGAATATTGGAGATATCTCTTGTGAACTTGGGGATATGGTTACTTTTGAGACTTGCCCTTTTCCATTAATAAACATATCAAACAGAATCTCGTTAGTCTGTTTATGCCTAGTTCCCTATTTTTTCTTCAGATGTTATATTTGGTCTGTTATGTGCTTTTAGAGAAAAGAACAGTTATATTCTAAAATCTGGATCCACCTATTCTGTTCCTTTATGGAGACTTTATTGGACTAATGAGTGAAAGATAGATAAATTATTATTGTTTAAATATAAGATATAATTTTAAATATGTTATAGGTATCTAATCATGAAATAAGGCATCTAAAAATAATAATAATTACTTTATTGGCAATGGAACTCTTCAAGCACAACTGAATGACTATATTCGTGGTAACTTAAAAGTATTTCCTGTATTTGTAGAATATTAAAGTAGATGGATAAGCAATGTTAATTTTCAAAATAAATATAATAAATTGATGAATTAATCAATTTAAGAAATATAATATGGTAAGCTAATTTAAAAATCTTAAATATGTCTTTATTAAGTAAATGCCTAAAATATAAAACAGTGATGATATATTTCCTTTCAAACCAGTTAAGTTTCTGTTAGCACTTATTCTTTGACTGCGATTTGGGATTCCTTGAAAATTTCACTGTATCAAAGGAAAAAAATAAAATTGTATTTCATTCTTAGGTCTTCATTGAATCTTTTCTTCCACAATGCTGAAATTTATCTGAGCCCTGTGCTCCTAGATAGTAGTAATGAGTGACAAATCCTCTGAAAACCAAAATAAAATTGTAAGCTGCCAGTTGACTGAATGGACCCCTCCTCCCATTCAAGAGAATTCCAAAGTAACCTTGAAAATGAGTTCATGCCATTAATGCAAAATGGAACACTCTTTGGAGTGTATACTCTCCTCTCTTTGGAATTCAGGCACAACTTACTAGCACTAACATGAAAGCAGAGATCTCAAGACTGACCAAGTAAACTCTTTGTAGCAATAAAAAATTCCATCCTGACTCCAATATAGCATAACATTACAGATAGCAGACCCTGAAAGAAATTAAAATGTTTTACACCAAAATATATTTTTTGACATATTTTGAAATGGCCCAGCCAAGCTGTCTCTTGTAGGGGAAATTCACATTCTCTAGATAACCCCTTCCCTTTCCAGGTCTTTTTTTGATACTGAAGAGATTAGCTGAGTGAGTACAGCATCTTTTAAAGTTCTGAATATAAACCATTTGCTATCTATTGCCTACAAGAGCAACCACCTATGAGATCTATGTAATAGGTACCCTGGTCTCCACAACTACTTTTCTTAACTCAGACACTCCTTTTATTGATTCGAGGTCTTTAAATAATAACTCTTTCATCCAATTGCCAATCAAAAAATATCTGAATCCACCTGTGACCTGGGAGCCCCATCTTAAGTTGTCCTGCTGTCCCAAACTGTACAAGCATTTTGAACAGATAAGTGTATATACACGTTCAGGCAGCATTATTCACATGTGTGAACAGAAAAGCAAAATATGGTCTCTATATACAATGGAATATAATTATCTTAGAAAAGAATGAAATTCTAATACATACTAAAACATGGATGAAACTTGAAAACATTATGCTAAGTGAAATAAGCCAAACACGAAAGAAGAAATACTATGTGACATCACTTATATGAGCTTCCTAGAAGAGCCATACTCCTAGAGGCAAAAGTGAAATAATGGTTACCAGGAACTAAAAGAAGGCATGAATGGAGAATTATTTTTTAATGGATAGATGTACAGTTTGGTATGACACAGGTGTTCTGGAGACGGATAGTGATAATGAGACCCAACTATGTGAATGTATATAATGTCACTGAAATGTACACCCCAAAATAGTCAAAATGGTAAATGTTATATATATTTTATCACAATTTTAAAATTGAGTGATAAAAGCATCAAACAAAAGATTCAAGTTCACATATAGTTAAATATTTGTCAAGAAGACT
>NW_016867555.1:0-1210 GCF_001698545.2 Rhinopithecus bieti | reverse complement strand
AATCCTCAACTTACAGAATATCATGCTGTGTATATACCTTTTCTGTTTAAGTAGTATAGGAAGAGGTCTCTGTAGACATTATGCAGTATATCAGTTTCAGCTCTCCCAGACCTGTAATACAGAGAGTTTAAATATTATGTATCTGTTTTAAGAGTTAGTAAAAGAAAACTAAATTAACTTATCCAGCTTGTAAACAAATATTTTGAAGCTATGTCCTTTGTTTCTCTTCAGAGATGGTTAATCCCTAATACTAGGCTAGGGTTGTATCCATTATGTGTATACTCTGGTCTAAAACCAGAGTTAAGTACGAAAACCACTGGACTTTGCTGAACCACATTAGCTTCACCCATGGCATTCTGTAAAGTACGCTGACTAGATTATTGATGGAGACAGTGACTTCTATTTATAACATTCGTAAAAGAGTTTGAATTTTAATATACTTTAGAGTTTATAAATCTGCAAGAGTTTTTGGTTCCCTTTGCTGAGAATCTACTGTTTGAGTCTGAGTAACTTAAGCCAGTGGCTTAGGGAAATTTGCCTAACATGTACTAAGCTACTCCTCCAGTTCTCACTAGGCATGATTTTGTGTATGTTAAACTTTGTTATTTAGATGTATTACTGGTTAATAATTCGTTTTTAATTGAAGTCACTCCGTATGCATGTTAATTGGGATTTCTTTGCATCCCTGGTAATAAGTTGGATATAAGATTTTTTGCTGTTTTTGCTTCCACAGGATCTGTTAAAGAAAGAGATGTGGTTTTTATAACAAGGCAGATTAATGATTAAATTGATAGAAAATTTCAAATAAGTTTTTTGCTTTTATACAATTAATTTTAGTAATTAAAGGGTCTACATCTTGCTATGATTGGAAGAACTGATAATGAGATATGTGTTTCGTTTATTAGGTTGTCTATCAGGGACCTATTAAACCATGCATTTTTTGCTGAGGATACAGGACTGAGGGTGGAGTTAGCAGAAGAAGATGATTGCTCAAATTCATCCCTGGCTTTAAGACTCTGGGTTGAAGACCCTAAAAAATTGAAAGGCAAACACAAAGACAATGAAGCTATTGAATTTAGTTTCAATTTAGAAACAGATACACCTGAGGAAGTAGCATATGAAATGGTAAGTTAATCATACCACTATTCCCCTCACCTCTTATTTTATCAGGGTTCATTCCTTTCTCCTTTTCATTGCTTTCTTTCCTCTC
>NW_016867554.1:0-666 GCF_001698545.2 Rhinopithecus bieti | reverse complement strand
AAAAAAAAAAAAAAAGCTAGTTTATTCAGTGGCAAACATGTCAGGATCAGGAGATGCAGTGTTGGAATCTGGTTTTGCCTCTCTTCACAGTTGAAAGCACTCACCATAGTGGCCTGCATTTCTGCAGGGCCAGGGGCTGGGAGCTGGGGAGTAGGGGTTGCTCTTCAGTTGACCCCAGTGGCCTTGGGCCCTCATCACCCAGTTTTCGTTATTGGGCCCCCATAATGCATGACAAACTCTGACATCAGACCTAAGTTTGAATCCCTTCTCTGACTGTCTCTGTGCACGGGTAAGTTAACGTTTCTGAGATGTTTTTGCTCATCTGCAAAATGGAAAGAATGAGCAGGATCATGTGATGGTTGATGGTCATGTAAAGCACTCAGCCCAGTGGCCGGCATATAGTAGGGATTCAGCAGAAAGTGACCTTTATGAAATCATGTTGCTATATAAGGAGGAAAAAAACCCTAGTGTGGCCTGTTGTGGCATTCAGAGTTGATGATGTGATTTGTGATGGCAGAAGTGGGCAGCTTTTTACCCTCATCCATGGGTGGTTTGTGAAAATGCCCACACACCAGCTAATCTCCCCCTACTCCCAGCTCTTTGTTGAACTTTGCCATCAATGAAAAGAAAATGTTGGAGTGTGTTTTTTTTTTATTTGGGGTGGGA
>NW_016867553.1:0-666 GCF_001698545.2 Rhinopithecus bieti | reverse complement strand
CCTTTTTAACAATAAATTACAGGCAGTGGCTCATGCCTGTAATCCTAGCACTTTGGGAGGCCGAGGTGGACAAATCAGCTGAGGTCAGGAGTTCGAGACTAGCCTGGCCCACATGACAAAAACCCCGTCTCTACTAAAAATACAAAAGTTAGCCAGGCGTGGTGGTAGGCACCTGTAATCCCACCTACAAGGGAAGCTGGGGAGACTGAGGCAGGAGAATCGTTTGAACCCGGGTCCGGGGGGGTGGGGCAGAGGTTGCAGTGAACTGAGATCATGCCACTTCACTTCACTCCAGCCTCTAGCCTGGGCGAAAGAGCGAAAGTCCATCTAAATAAAATGAAATAAATGAAAATCTCTTTCGGTAGCTTTCAAACACCTTAACCACATCTCTACAACACACTTTTCTAAGTGTAATCTGTTTCCCTTTCCATACTCTCTGGCTGTGTCCATCGTTTTTGAAACCAAAAGTTTCTCCTTTTTCTTTTATTTTCTTGAACTCCCTTTCCACATCTCTACCAGATTTCTCCATCCTTCAGATCTCAATCCAAATGCTATCTCCTTTTATAGCCCTGTGAATTCATCCATCCAAATTGCTGGCTCTCCAGTATCCATTGCCTTCAAGTCATATATCAAGGTACACCTCTAATTTTACTCTGAACAAGGAGG
>NW_016867552.1:0-297 GCF_001698545.2 Rhinopithecus bieti | reverse complement strand
CTAGTATTTGTCTAGGGATATTTCAGTTTTACCTTAGGTCTCAATGGGCTCCCAAGTGTTTCTTCACAGATTTTACAAAAATAGTGTTTCCAACCTGCTGATTCAAAACAAACGTTTATCTCTGTGAGATGAATCCACAGAACACAAAGCAGTTTCACAGATAGCTTCTTTCTAGATGTTATCTGAAAGTATTCTCTTTTCCACCTTTGGCATCAATGGGCTTTCAAATGTCCCTTCACAGATTCTATGAAAAGAGTGTTTCCAACCTGCTAAATCAAAAGAAATATTTTACTATTT
>NW_016867551.1:0-709 GCF_001698545.2 Rhinopithecus bieti | reverse complement strand
ACATGCATGGCTTCCCCAGCTAGCAACATCCCTCAACAGAGTGGTGCATTTATTCCAACTGATGAACCTTCATTGCTACATCTCCATCGCCCAGAGGCCATGGTTTATTTTAGGGTTCACCCTCCGCGTTGTACATTTCGTGGGTCTGGACAAATGTAAAAAGGCACGGATCCACCATTATAGTCCATGCAGCATAGTTTCACTGCCCTAAACATCTAATGATTAATTTTTTTTCTTTTTTTAAATTATACTTTAAGTTCTGGGGTACATGTGCAGAACGTGCAGGGTTGTTGCACAGGTATACACGTGCCATGGTGGTTTGCTGCACCTATCAACCTGTCATCTACATTAGGTTATTTCTCCTAATGCTATCCCTCCCCTAGTCCCCCAAGCCCTGACAGGCCCTGGTGTGTGATGTTCCCCTCCTTGTGTCCATGTGTTCTCATTGTTCAACTCCCACTTATGAATGAGAACATGTGGTGTTTGGTTTTCTGTTCTTGTCTTAGTTTGCCGAGAATGATGGTTTCCAGCTTCATCCGTGTCCCTGCAAAGGACATGAACTCATCATTTTTTATGGCTTCATAGTATTCCATGGTGTATATGTGCCACATTTTCCTTAATCCGTTTTATAATGGAAGGGCATTTGGTTTGTTCCCAGTCTTTGCTATTGTGAATAGTGCTACAATAAACATAAGTGTGCATGTGCCTT
>NW_016867550.1:0-666 GCF_001698545.2 Rhinopithecus bieti | reverse complement strand
CCGCGCCTGGCCTAAAATTTTTTTTTAAAGTTTTATTTTACTTATTTATTTTTTTTGAGATGGAGTCTCACTCTGTCACCCAGACTGGAGTGCAGTGGTGCAATCTTGACTCACCGCAACCTCCGCCTCCCAGGTTCAAGCAATTCTCCTGCCTCAGCCTCCTGAGTAGCTGGGATTACAGGCGTGCGCCTACCATGCCCGGCTAATTTTTTTTGTATTTTTAGTAGAGACAGGGTTTCACATATTGGCCAGGCTGGTCTCAAACTCCTGACCTTGTGATCCGCCTGTCTCAGCCTCCCAGAGTGTTGGGATGACAGGTGTGAGCCACTGCACCCAGCCTAAATTTTTTTTTCTTTTTTTGGCACAATCTTGGCTCACTGAAACCTCCACCTCCTGGGTTCAAGTGATCCTCCTGCATCAGCCTCCTGAGTAGCTAGGACTACAGGCGTGCACCACAACACCCAGCTAATTTTTGTATTTTTAGTAGAGATGGGGTTTTACCATGTTGGCCGGGATGGTCTCCATCTCTTGACCTTGTGATCTGCCTTCCTCGGCCTCCTAGAGTGTTGGGATTACATGTGTGAGCCACTACGCCTGGCCTAAATTTTTTTTTTTGTAGAGATGGGGGTGTCACTGTGTTGCCCAGGCTTACATTTTAATATACTA
>NW_016867549.1:5431-7757 GCF_001698545.2 Rhinopithecus bieti | reverse complement strand
GATGGATTACATTTATTGATTTGCATATGTTAAACCAGCCTGGAATCCCAGGTATGAAGCCAACTTCATTGTGGTGGATAAACTTTATGATATGCTGCTGAATTCAGTTCACCAGTCTTTTATTGAGAGTTTTCACATCAATGTTCATCAGGGATATTGGCCTGAAATTTTCTTTTTTTGTTCTTGTGTCTTTGCCAGATTTTGGTATCAGGATGATACTGGCCTCATAAAATGAGTTAGGGAGTATTCCCTCTTCTTCTATTGTTTGAATTAGTTTCAGAAGGATTGGTACCAGCTCCTCTTTGTACCTGTGGTAGAAATTGGCTATTAATCCATCTTCTCCTGGACTTTCTTTTTTGGTCGGTAAGCTATCAATTACTGTCTCAATTTCGGAGCTTGCTTTTTGGTCTATTCAGGGATTTAACTTCTTCCCGGTTTAGACTTGAGAGGGTGTATGTGTCCAGGAATTTACCCATTTCTTCTAGATTTTTTAGTTTATTTGCATAGATGTGTTTATAGTAATCTCTGATGGTAGTTTGTATTTCTGTGGGATTGATTGTGATATCCCCTATATCATTTTTTATTGTGTCTATTTGATTCTTCTCTGTTTTCTTCGTTATGAGTCTGGCTGGTGGTCAATCTATTTTGTTAATCATTTCATAAAAACAGCTCCTGTATTCACTGATTTTTTTAAGTTTTTTTTGTGTCTCTATCTCTTTCAGTTCTGCTCTGATCTAAGTTATTCCATGTCTTCTGCTAGCTTTTGAATTTGTTTTCAGTTACTTCTCTAGTTCTTTTAATTTTGATGTAAAGGTGTCAATTTTAAATCTTTCCTGCTTTCTCTTATAGGCATTTAGTGCTGTAAATTTCCCTCTAGACACTGCTTTAAATGTGTCCCAGAGATTCTTGTACGTTGTGTCTTTGTTCTCATTGGTTTCAAAGAATATCTTTATTTCTGTCTTCTTTTTGTTATTTACCCAGTAGTCATTCAGGAGTGGATTGTTCACTTTTCATGTAATTGTGCAGTTTTGAGCGAGGTTCTTAATTTTGAGTTCTAATTTGATTGCACAGTGGTCTGAGAGACTGTTTGTTATGATTTCTGATCTTTTGCTTTTCCTTAGGAGTGTTTTACTTCCAATTATGTGATCAATTTTAGAAAAAGTGCTATGAGGTGCTGAGAAGAATATATATTCTGTTGATTTGACGTGGAGTGTTCTGTACCTGTGTATTAGGTCTCCTTGGTTCAGAGCTGACTTCGAGTCCTGAATATCCTTGTTAATTTTCCGTCTCATTGATATGCCTTATAATGACCGTGGGGTGTTAAAGTCTCCAACTATTATTGTGTGGGAGTCTAAGTCTCCTTATAGGTCTCTAAGAACTTTCTTTATGAATCTGGTTGTTCCTGTATTGGGTGCATGTATGTTTAGGAGAGATAGCTCTTCTTGTTTAATTAATCCCTTTCCCATTATGTAATGTCCTTCTTTGTCTCTTTTGATCTTTGTTGGCTTAAGGTCTGGTTTATCAGAGATTAGGATTGCAACTTCTCCTTTTTCATGCTTTTGATTTTCTTCATAAATATTCCTCCATCCTTTTATTTTGAGCCTGTGTGTGTCTTTGCATGTGAGATGGGTCTTCTGAATATAGCACACTGTTGGGTCTGGACTCTTTATCCAATTTGCCAGTCTGTGTCTTTTAATTGGGGCATTTAGTTTGTGTATATTTAAGGTTACTATTTTTATATGTGAATTTGATCCTCTCATTATGATGCTAGCTGGTTGTTTTGCCTGTTAGTTGATGCAGTTTCTTCATATTGTCAATGTTCTTTACAATTTATTATGTTTTTTACAGTGCCTAGTACTGGTTGTTTCTTTCCATGTTTAGTGCTTCCTTCTGAAGCTCTTGTAAGGCAGGCCTCAAGGTGACAGAATCTCTCAGCATTTGCTTGTTTGTAAAATATTTTATTTATCCTTTGCTCATGAAGCTTAGTTTGGCTGGATATGAAATTCTGGATTGAAAATTAGTTCCTTTAAGAATGTTGAACATTGGCCCCCACTCTCTTCTGGCTTGTAGGGTTTCTGCAGAGAGATCTGCTGATAGTCTGATGGGCTTCTTTTGTGGGTAACCCGACCTTTTCTCTGGCTGCTCTTAACAATTTTCCTTCATTTCAAACTTGGTGAATCTGACAATGATGTGTCTTGGGGTTGCTCTTTTCAAAGAATATCTTTGTGGCATTCTCTGTATTTCCTGAATTTGAATGTTGGTCTGTCTTGGTAAGTTGGGGAAATTCTCCTGGATAATATCCTGAAGAGCGTTTTCCAACTTTTTT
>NW_016867549.1:0-1342 GCF_001698545.2 Rhinopithecus bieti | reverse complement strand
AACACTGATAGTCCTTGGCATGAACTGTTTAGAGTTATGCAAAGTAAATATATTTAACACTTCCGATTCACCCTTTATGAGAGGCAAGGAGTTTAGTGACTTTTTACATAATACCTTTGACCATATGTGGAGAACCAAGGGACATAATGGAGCTGGTTGGTTGCTCCTAAGTTCAGTGGACAAAGTGATGAAAGAAAATGATGAATTCAGGGATTCTAACTCCCAGCTTGACAAGCAGATACTGAGCCTCAAATATGTTAACATTGCTCTGAATAACAGTCTTATCTTCTGTAACGAAAGCTGAAATTGTGGAAAAACAGACACAATATCTTATTATGCAAGTGGCTGACCTGCAACAAAAGGTGCATGCAAAACCTCACCAGATGTCTACTTTTAAAGTGAGCACATTGATTGGAAAAGAACGGGACTCTGCTATTTGAAATGGGGACATGTGGGAGAACCCTGATGAAGCTGGGGAAACTGAGGTTGTAAACACTGAAAAACCCTTTTTTCCACAAAAAAAAAAAAAAAAAAAAAAAACAGCTTCCCCATCCCCAGTAGTGCCAACATTCCCTCCCCAATCCATGCTGTCATCAGCCTTTCTACCTTTGTCTGAGAAGATAAACCCGGTGCTGCCTGAGGCAGCAGTGATGGTCTCCTCTGAAGCAGATGAGAGGCAATATAACGTTGATTCTCCTCAGGAGCCACCTACAACATCCCTGTTTGCTTCTAGACCTATAACTAGATTAAAGTTCTGGCTGGTCCCTAGAGGAGAGGTTCAGAGTGTAATTCACAAGGATGTGTTTGACACTTGAAAAAACTGCTTAATTTTCTAATTTATATAAGCAGAAATCTGGAGAACAGGCATGGGAAAATATATTAATGGTTTCGGATAATGGTGGAAGGAACATAGAGTTGGATCAGACTGAATGCATTGATTTGGGCCCCCTAAGTAGGCACTCTGCATTTAATATTGCAGCTCTAGAAGTTAAAAAATGTTCTAAAAGCTTATGTGCTTGTCTGGCTAAAATATTGATTAAGAGATGGGCCACTGTGACTGAGCTGGAAGTGCCTGATCTCCCTTGGTTTAATGTAGAGGAAACAATCTAAAGGCTTAGGGAGATTGGGATGCTGGAGTGGAATAGTCACTTTAGATCTACTCATCCCAGCTGAGAGGGTCCAGAAGACATACCCTTGACCAATGCCTTGTGAAATAGATTTGTGAAGGCAGCACTTGCATCTTTGAAGGGCCCTTTAATTGCTCTTCTCTGTGTGTCAGATCCAACAGTGAGAACCATAGTCGCACAACTACAAAATTTACATAAAATAAAAATAATTGGTT
>NW_016867547.1:0-666 GCF_001698545.2 Rhinopithecus bieti | reverse complement strand
GTGAAGATCAATCCACATACCACCAAGCAGTTTCACAGATAGCTTCTTTCCATCTTGTATCTGGGGATATTCTTTTTTTCCCCATAGGTCATCATGGGCTCCCAAATGTCCCATTGCAAATTCTACAAAGAGTATTTTCAACCTGATGAATCACAAGAAAGGTTTTATTCTGTGAGATGAATCCACACATCACAAATCAGTTTCACAGATAGCTTCTTTCTACTTTTCATGTGGGAATATTAGGTTTTTCCCCATACATCTCCATGGGCTCCCAAGTCCCTTTGCAGTTTCTACAAAATGAGGGATTCAAATCTGTTGAATCAAAAGAAAATTTTAAGCCAGTTAGATGAATCCACACATCTCAAAGCCATTTCACGGATTGCTTTTTTCTAGTTTTTATCTGGGCATATTCCATATTTCCCCATAGGCCTCAATGGGCTTCCAATTTCCTGTACACAGCTTCTACAAATAAAGTTGTTACAACCTGCTGAATAAAAAAAAAAAAAGAGAGATTTAACTCTGTGAGATGAATCCACACATCAGCCAGCGGTTTCTCAGATGGATTCTTTCTAGTTTTTATCTGAAGGCATTTCGTTTTCCCAAGAGGGTCAATGGGTTCTTAAGTGTCCCTTCACAGATTCTATAAAAAAAAGTGGCTCCAACCTG
>NW_016867546.1:0-704 GCF_001698545.2 Rhinopithecus bieti | reverse complement strand
TTAGAAAGTCCCTATGAACAGTTTTGTGGCTTATCAACAGAAATCACAATCTCAAATTGTAATGTAGATTACTTTTACCTCGGTTTAGTTTAGCAAAAATAAATGTGAGGTTTGCTCTGAAAAGCCTTGATAGTCTAATACATTATAATTATATTTTCCTCTAGCTTGTAAATGTTTTTTAGATTAGCAATTCCTTGTTATTAGAGTCTGCAATTTATTTCTCTTTTAAAGAAAGAGAATTTTAACTCATCTGCTATTGGCATTCGTATATTTTACTTACATGTCCAAAGAGATTTTAGTGAATTGATACATTTACAGTAAATACAAATGAGCTTTCCAGTTTTCCTTGCTCTTTCAATTTATGCTTTAGTATAAGCAAAATTATTATTTTACGTTTTTAAAAATTTTCGTGGGTACATAGTAGGTGTATATATTTATGGGGTACATGAGATGTTTTGATACAGGCATGCAATGTCAAATAAGCACATCGTGGAGAATGGGATATCCATTCCCTCAAGCATTTATCCTTAGAGTTACAGACATATTTTACATTTGACTAAAAAATATTTGAACTAATTTATTTAAGGTTGAGCTCTAAAATTTCAGCCTGATCTTAACCAATGAAATTTCAAAACAAAACTGTACTTCAGTTTATAATTGAATTGAATTCAGTGTAGACCATTAAAAGAAATATATTTATAATA
>NW_016867544.1:0-1279 GCF_001698545.2 Rhinopithecus bieti | reverse complement strand
CGGCCTCCCAAAGTGCTGGGATTACAGGCTTGAGCCACCGCGCCCGGCCAATCCCTCTTTTTATAAGAAACACTTTTAACATAGAGCCAAACCCCATTTCCCTAATCAAGTTTTCAGTTTTTTCTCCCCTAGAGATAGCTGCTACTTTGATATTGTCATACATCATTCATATATATTTTTATGCTTTTATTACAAATGTTTATGCATAGACAGTACATTCTTTCTTGTGTACTTTAAAACAGTATATAAATGATACCATGCTATTACAATCATTTTTTTTCAATTTGTATTTTTACTAGAATTATATTTCTTAATTTTCCCATGCTTTTACAAAGAGGTAACTTTTTTTTTTTTTTATTGCTGAAGTGTTCTATTATAAATCAATCATGGTATATTTATCCGTTCCTTACTGAATAAGTTATATCTTCAACAGCATCTTGCTTTCAAACAGCGCTACAATAAATATCCTTAGACATGTGCTCAAAAACGTCTTTAGGGAAAGCAGAAAGAAACAGAATTGTTTGGTCCTAGGATATGCATATATTATTTTTGTCAGGACTGCTTGATTGTTCTCCAAAGTGGTACTAGCAAGTTATAACCCCAATGGAAATGTATAACAGGTCCAATTTCCAATTCTTATTGTTAACACTTGTTAAAATATATACTAATTTTTAACAATCTTATAGTTACGGACTGGTAAAATGTTATCTTAGTTGTACATACATGATTAAGAAATGGGTTAGGTATTTTTCTGTTTCTTTTTTGGAAATTCCACATGCTTTCCAGGTGAACTGCCTATTTACATATATATTGCCAGTTTCTTTCTACTAAATCATTTCTGTTTGCTTTCCTTTTTGTATTTTGTTTACAAATCGTTTGTTAGTTGCATGTTTTGTCATCTTTCTTCATTGCATTTATGGTATTCTTTGACATACTGTTTATCAGAAATATTAAATTTAAATGCACTCATTTATAAAACCTTGATGAAACGTTTTGTTTTTTGTATTTTTTGTCATCCATCAAAACCCTATCAACTATCAAACACTCATTCCCATATCTGTAAAGCCTATTTCTAAGTTCACATGTTTCTTTTTTTCTCATTGAGCTTTTATTTATATCCTGAGACCATATTTTAAAATTAATTTAGCTTTTAAAATTATCAGTGCCTAATAATCAAAGTCTCTCTTCTTTATTCTTTTTCAAAAAACTATTGCTGATTTTTGACTTTTTACAATTCTAAACACATTTTAGGAATTGTGTAAGTATTATTAAAACTTAT
>NW_016867543.1:0-297 GCF_001698545.2 Rhinopithecus bieti | reverse complement strand
TCCATTCACCTGTGACTCCATACACCTGTGCCTCCACAGACCTGTGCATCTATACACCTGTGCATCCATCACCTGTGCCTCCATACACCTATACATCCATATGCCTGTGCCTCCATACACCTGTGCCTCCATACACTTGTGCCTCCATACACCTGTGCCTCCATACAACTGTGCATTAATACACCTGTGCATCTATATGCCTGTGTCTCCATACACCTGCACATCTATACACTTGTGCATCCATCACCTGTGCATCCATCACCTGTGCCTCCATACACCTGTACATCCATACACCTG
>NW_016867542.1:0-404 GCF_001698545.2 Rhinopithecus bieti | reverse complement strand
TCATGTTATGCTGTGAGATGAATTAACACATCTCACAGCAGTTTCTTAGAAATCTTTCTAGCTTTTATATGAATATATTTCCTTTGTCACCATAGGCTTCAATGAGATCCACTATATCCCTTCTCAGATTCCCCAAAAACTGTGCTACCAAACTGCTCCATGAAAAGGATTGTGCAATTCTGAGATGAATTCACAAATCACAAAGGAGTTTCTCAGAAACCTTCGTTCTAGTTATTGTCTGAGGATATTTCCTTTGTCACCATAAGCTTCAATGCACTCGAAAATATACCATTGAAGATTCCAAGAAAATAGTGCTAGCAAACTGCACATTGAAAAGAACAATGTAACTCTGTTAGATGAACTCAGACATCCCAAAACATTTAGTTTCTCAGATAGCTTTTTTT